>NC_092453.1:2715055-2977555 GCF_036169615.1 Heliangelus exortis | reverse complement strand
GGTGTGAATACCTAATTTTTACCCAACTAGGTGGACGAATGGTCATGGAATTCTGGGGGTTGTGGATTCAAGCCCCGCATTAATTGGTATTATGTGAATTGTTGCATAAACTAACAGTGTTCTGAGTGTTTTTCAGGATAATGCTGCAGTGATGAATAGGGGACAGCTCTGACTCAGCAGGGGCAGAGACCAGACTGACCACAGGAGGTGAGGTCAGCTGCAGTCTTTTCCCTCTCAGAAGACAGCTTAGCTATGGTATCCACTAATGCCAAAGCCATGTCCAAGAAAACTGTGGCAAATCAGACTGAACTCCCCCAGCAACACATGGCTGTCCAGTTGTCAGGCTACACAGAATGTCTGAGTCTGTCACTCACAGCAGAGGAAAGCAGTCACAGTACCTCTGTATCCTGCGACCAGGTGAATCACCTGCTCAGCCTGGTGGTAGGACTGAAAGAGGGGGTGGAGAGGTTGAGGAGTATTTGGGAATGTGAAAGGGAGATAGTTTGGTGGAGCCACAACCTGCCAGCCTTGAGGCAAAAGCAGCAGGTGGAGGTGCCACAAGAAGCAGAGGATCCCCTGCCCTCTAGTCACCAGGCAGAAGGAGGGGACCAAAGTGATGGGGGTGAATAGAAACAGGTCCCACCTCAGTGAGGCAGAAAAATACCTTCCCATCCTCCCCCACCTTCCCAGGTGCCCCTGCATAATATATATGGGGCACTGGAACTGGAGGACCTGTCAAATTATGATGTTGACAAAAGCCCATCCAGGGAGTTACCAAGGCAAAAAGCCTCGTGTGTTAGGACCACTCCTTTAAAAATTAAAAGGAGGGCTGTTGGAGAATGTTGGAGAATGTTCCCGAAGAGATAGGGGGTGGGACCCCTTTGCCGTGCCCAACCCCATGTTTGAGGGGCCAATTACAATTAGCTCTCTACAACTACCTGAAAGGAGGATGGAGCCAGGCGGGGGTTGGTCTCTTTTCCCAGGCAACTCTCAGTAAGACAAGAGGGCATGGTCTTAAATTGTGCCGGGGGAAGTTCAGATTGGATATTAGAAAGAATTTTTTCACGGAAAGGGTGATCAGACATTGGAACGGGCTGCCTGGGGAGGTGGTGGACTCTTCGTCCCTGGAGACATTTAAAAAGCGACTCGATATGGCACTCAGTGCCATAGTCTAGTGACTGTGGCGGTAGTTGTTCAAGGGTTGGACTCGATGATCTCTGAGGTCCCTTCCAACCCAGCCTATTCTATGATTCTATGATTCTATAATTAGATCGGCCCATAACTCTGTGCTACCTGCACCAGGGATTCGCTGTGCTACAGGTAAACACGCCGGGTGTCCAATAAAACGTTATGTTGTGGTATGGTGGCGGGGGTGTGGTCACAGAAACACTATATAAGTGAAAGTTACTGCGCAATAAAGTCAAAGCTTGTTTATCAACCATATTGGTTGCACGAGTTTTCCTCGTCGTTTCCCAAAAACTGGCGCCCGAACGGCGGAAAGGAAAAATCAAAAAGTCTGAAGAGTTTTGAAAAAAGTTTGAAAAGTTCTGAAATCAACAGGCACACTCCACGGAAGACCGATTTTCACCAGGGAAGCCTTGTGGAGGACCGAACCATCGATAGCACCAATCACAGTTTGGCAGGTAAAACCACTGAGATAAATAACTTGGCTGGGAAGGGGGGGCTCCAGGAAAGCACCGAAAAAGCAACGTTTCGGAGGGCAATAAATTCCTCTTGACGCAGGCGTAGGGAGGCGAATCGTAACTAAACGAGAAATGAACGAGTTCGTTCGCCGCTGGAGAAGGGCTACCGGTTTTCAGTCGTAAAAAAGTTGCAAAAGCCCACAAAAGGCTCGTACAAAAAGCCCGCAAAAGGCTCGGATTAAGGCTGCACCAAAATAATAAAGGGATAGTTAAGCGCGCAAAAAATGGAGAATGAAGTAGCCCTAGACTGTTTTATTAGTTTCTTAAGGAAACGTGCCGTGAAAGACTTAGCCCGCACATATCAGGTTCTTACTGACCCTGTTAACTTATTTGATGAGAAAAAATGGAAAAGCTTAGGAGATATTTTGTGGTATAAGGTTATAGAAGAGGATAAGACAGCTCGTAAGTTAATGAAACCGTGGCATACAGGGATTACGTGCTTGCAGCGTTATCAGACAGAGAGGAAAATCGCCACTGTAGCTTCGGCAACCTTAAAAGGGCAGCCAATACCAGATTTGCATCAGTTAGGGGTTGATTACGATCCCTGTCCCCCAACGGGAGACGAAATAGTTGTACAGCTTGCTCAAAATTTCCAGTGAAGTTCCGACGCAACCCGCTACCCCCCTCCCCTTCCTCCCCCACCTCCCTCTGATGTTGCTTATGCCGGCCATCTTGAGCCACGTGGCTCGGGAGGTAGGGACGAGACGGAAGTGACCGCTTCCGGCGCCAGAAGCGAACTGAACCAGAATCCGGAAACGCTATGTCCCGCGTCATCCGGCGAGGGTGGCTCCAGGGCTGGTCCCGATCCCCAGCGGGCCCCGCCTTCGGCCCCACCCCCACGCCGTACGTCATCCAAAGGGGACATTTCCGGCCCGCAGCACCCCCCCCTCTTCCGACCAGCCGGCTCCCCCCCCCCCACTGCTGCAAGCAGCCGTTTCTCAGAAACAAAAGCCTCCTGCACAGCTTTGCCACATCTTAAGGATTAATTGGTCGCAAATGCATGAGGAGGCCCTTAATAATAAAGATTATGATTTATCCTCAGTTTTAGATACCCTGCCACAAGTTTTCCCGATCATATATACAAAAGCTAATCAGGGAAATGTGGAGGTGGAGTATCACTCTTTAAATTGGAAATTGCTAACACAATTAAGAGCTACCGTAAATGAATGAGAGTTGCATGGTGAACCAGTCAAGCAAATGATAAGTTATATCTGGGGCTCAGGACTGTTGCTCCCAGAGGACATAAAAGGAATTAGGAGAATGATCATGACTCAATCACCTTTACTGTTATGGCAAGCCCACTGGCAAACATTATGTCACAGATTCGTAGACATTCCTAGAGAACAAAATGACCCCCTGTATGGGGTAACAGTGAATCAGCTTATGGGTTGTGGACAATATGTTAATTTTGAGGCACAAGCAAGATTAGGCCCACATATAATAAGAGAGTTCATGAGATTTGTGAGGGAAGCTATGAGTAAAGTTAGAACTACACCAGTTGTCCCATCTTATATGTCAATTAAGCAAGGCAGAGATGAGCTGTTCTCACAGTTTGTAGATAAACTCACTGATGCCATCAATCAGGCTTGTGTACCAGATCAAATGAAAATTACATTGCTCCATCAGTGTATCCTAGAGAATAGCAATACCCCCACGAAAAATATAATTTCCTCCATACCATCGGAAGCATCAATTGAGGAGATGCTGGAACGGTTATCTAGAGTACCAGTAGGGACTCAGGCAATGTTAATTGAGGCAATACAAGATGTAGGGAAAGGTATGGTGCAAGCCCAGCAGCAAGCTCTTGCAGCCCAACAACAAGCCTTTTTAGCCCAAAAGCAAGCCCACCAGCAAGCTCTTGCAATCCAGCACCAGCAAGCTCTCACAATCCAGCACCAAGCCTTTGCAGCCTTAGCCCCGTTACATCCTGCTGACACCAGACAGCCGCAACGATCAATCGACAAATGTTTTCGCTGTGGACACACTGGACATCTTCGAAGGCATTGTCACAAAGCCACAGTCTGGTGTCAACACTGTAATACGAACACTCATGCCACCGAAGTCTGCAGATACCAGGGAAACGGATCAAGGAGCGCGAGGAGCTGCGGCGCAAAGACCCCAACTGCGGCTCTAGTGTGGACCCCTTCGAACAACAGCAACCAGCCACTTCCACTCCCCTCCAGCAACCAGCCACTTCCATTCCCAACAATCAGCTACCCCCACCTACCTCCAGCAATCATCCACCCGCACTTCCTTTCAGCAACCAGCCATCCGTACCTCCCTTCGACAACCAGCCAATTTCCACTTCCCTTCAACAACAACTCCAGCCACCCACCTCCCTCCAACCAGCAACCAGGGGAAGCCTCGGGCTGGACCTGGCAACCGCAGTAGATGTGACTCACAGTGACATCAAGCCCCAAAAGATCCCTACGGGTATCACCGATCCAGTGAAATATCAAGAAAAACCATGTGGAGCCCTTTTATTAGGACGATCATCTGCTGGACTTAAGGGTTTGTTTGTCTTGCCAGGAGTAATAGACTGACTATACTGGAGAAATTTGTATTGTAGCTATTACTTGGACACCACCTATGATAATTCCAAAAGGGACTCGAATTGCCCATCTAGTCCTGACACGACAATTAACTGATGCAGCAGCTGTCTCCGACAGTTCCCCGCCGAACAGCAGCGTTTGGCTCTACAGGACAAATGGCCTTATTATGCGTCCCAATGGATGAACGCCCCAAAGCACCAATATTATTAGAACATCAGCAGGACCAGTGTCACCTTACAGCGCTACTGGACACAGGAGCAGACATCACTATCGTGGATGAGAAGCTGTGGCCTCGTCACTGGCCAGCTGCCCAAATGATGTCTGGAGTTGAATGGGTAGGAGGCGCAGCCCATGTAAAACGAAGAACACAAAAGATTCGTCTTACCCTTGATAACCGTACATGCACTCTATTCATCACCATCATGCCATTGCCTACAAACGTACAGGCCCTTGTTGGCCGAGACGTACTAAGTCAGATCGGGGCACGCCTGATCACAAGAGACCATTTTTATTGGCGGTCACTCCTTGGGCTTTCCCGATCCCATTGACATGGTTATCATCGCAGCCAATATGGATCGAGCAGTGGCCGCTGAAGCGAGAAAGCCTCAGACAAGCACACGTCTTAGTACAAGAACAGCTAGAGCAAAGGCACATACAACCATCAACTAGCCCTTGGAATACTCCAATCTTCGTAATTAAAAAGAAGTCTGGCAGGCACTGTTTACTACATAATTTACGTGCAGTTAATTCCCAGATGGGAGCAATGGGAGCTTTTCAGCCCAGAATGCCTAACCCCACGATGCTTCCAGAGCGCTGGCATCTACTTATAGTAGACCTAAAAGACTGCTTCTTCACCATATGCATACACCCACAAGACACAAAGCGATTTGCATTTACACTCCCAGCCCTCAACAGCGAAGCCCGTGCTTCACGATTTGAGTGGGTAGTGCTCCCACAGGGCATGAAAAACAGCCCAACTTTGTGTCAGTTGTTTGTAGATGCAGCATTATTGCCAGTACGGCAAGCATGGCCAGATGCCTTAATTTATCATTACATGGATGACATCCTAATAGCACAGCATAAACTTACCCATAGACCTAACCATCCTTACGGGTAAACATTTACTCGGAGCTCTCACGCAGTCCAAAAAGAAAAAGGGGGAGACTAGGTCTGCTGATATCCGTGGGTTAGAATGGATCTTCGGACCACTACAGCCAAAAACTACAATCCAAACAAAGATTGAGGTATTGGCTCTTCTAATTTGTAAAGGCTGAACCCGTATTATACAAATTACTGGAGATGAACCTAGCACAATTTATCTTCCAATGAAGCAAGGAGAGTTGGACTGGTATTTGCAGCACTCTCCAGACCTACAGTCAAGTCTCCTAGAAGCACCGCAAACCATTGATATCTCCCCATTGCGGTCTACTGTGTTAAGGTGGATGTCCCTGCATGAATGGATTCCTGTTCCAAAACGATCTGAGGAACCCCTTCAAGATGCACTAACGGTCTTTACCGATGCAGAAAAACGTTCACAACTAGCCACAGTGACATGGCAAGACAAAGAGCAATGGTGCCATGAACTCCTGTCCTCACAAGAGGACGATACCCTACAGACTCTAGAGTTGGCAGCCATTGTTTACGCCTTTTCACGCTGGCTGAATGTACGTCTTAATGTTGTCTCAGATTCCCTATATGCTGTGGGAGTTGTACAGCGAATTGAGGACGCATATCTCAAAGACGTCGCAAGCTGGCGATTAAATGACTTATTTCGTCAGCTGCGGACTGCCATCCAACAGAGATCAACCTTATGCTATCATTCATATTCGGAGTCATTAATGGTCTGATGGCCTAGGAGAAGGCAATGCCCGAGCAGACAGATTGATTTCGCTATCTGTACCCATGGACGAACTTACTAAGGTGAGAAATGCGCATGCTACCTTCCCTCAGAACGCCAGAGGACTGCACCGTCACTTCCAGATTTCCATGGATGAGGCCAGAGGCATCGTAAAAGCCTGCCCACAGTGTAACAAAAAGGGACTTGGTCCCGGCCTCGGAGTTAATCCCCGAGGTCTTGGTCCGAATGAAAGATGGCAGATGGATGTCACTCATGTACCAGAATTTGGAAGGCTTAAATATGTTCATGTCACTATTGATACTTTTAGTCATTTTATCTGGGCTACAGCTCGGTCTGGTGAGAAAGCGTTGCAAGTGATGCGACATCTCATCCTTTGTTTCGCCGCCATGGGTGTGCCGGAGCAGATAAAGACTGATAATGGACCGGCATATACTTGCGGCAAGTTAGCTCGATTTTTTCAACAGTGGGGAATCAAGCACATTACAGGCATTCCCCACCCGCCAGCAGGTCAAGCTATAGTAGAGAGGGCAAATCAAACATTAAAAGACTACCTGACGAAATTCACAGATTTACAAGTCCCACAGGAGCGATTATCAAAGACTTTATTTGTCTTGAATTATCTGTGTATATTCGGGGACCAAAAGTTAGCGCCAGCATATGTTCATGGGACAATAGCCCAACAAGCTGACCCTTCGGAAGCCCCACTGTATGTGACCTACAGGGACCCCACAACGGGTATATGGCAAGGACCAGCAGAGGTTAAATATTTAGGCAAAAGTCACGTGTGTTTCCACATCTACAGGTACCTTGTAGGTTCCCAGCAAGTGGACTCAACCAGCACCTGCTCCGCCGAATTTGAAAGCATAAGCTCAAGAGCAAAGACAGCCGTATTAAGTGCTCAACATGTTCAAAGATAGAAACTGCCGTGTTGACTTCATCATAGGTTTCATTGTCATTTTAAACTTTGATTGTTTTGCCTTCCCGAACTTCGACCCTCGACAGAATGTCTGGGTTACCCTTGCGCGTCAGCTTAACACCACTTCCTTTTGTGCCAGTCTAGCGACACCCCAATCGCCTTTTATTACTTATTTAGTTGGTGTACCAGCCTCTGAAGAAACTTGGCCAGTGTTTCAAGCAGCTATGAATCGCACACAAGTGCAATTTCACACTGAGAGTCTATGTTCCACCAAGGCCAGTCTAGTTGTGTGCTTAAGTGACTACGACACTTGGGTTAGTCGTCTGCCTGTTGGGCCCGATCCCCAAGAATTAAGCCTTGTAGACTCTCTAAATGCCACTTATTGTCTCTGGATGAGTAGCTTGTCCACTGATTGCACAGAAGTCATGGGGAGACAATGCATTACTACCAATGTTTTCCCAATTGGCAATTTCAGCCAATGGTGCAACTACACCCTCCGTGGTGCTACTAACCCATTGCCTGGGACACAGCTTCCTAGGAAATTACCATCAGGGTACTTTTTAATTTGCGGAGATCGGGCATGGTCAGGTATACCGTCCCGTCCCGTTGGAGGGCCTTGCACCATTGGTCAACTGAGCTTAGCTATGCCTCACGCACACCGGAACAGTACCCATCGTGTGCGGTAGAAGCGAGGCCTGGCCCAAATACTAGCACAGGGATGTGATGATGATGTTAACCTTTGGTCCAAATGGCAGGTGATCGTTACTTCTATTTTTTTTTGCCGGGAACAGCTGCCGCTCGTGCACATCGGAACCTGGAGGAGTTGTTGGGTGGTAAAGTATGCTAGTGATACCAGCAAGGTATTATCTGAATTAGCTGATGATTTATCTTCTGTACAGCATACAGTATTAGAAAATAGAGCTGCTATTGATTTTTTTTGTTTTTAGCTCATGGCCATGGTTGTAAAGATTTTGATGGTATGTGTGGTATGAACTTGAGTGATCACTCTAAATCGATACATAAGTAGATACAACAGTTAGTAGAACATACTCAAAATATCAAGCAAGATGTAGGATTTTTTGGTATAGATGAATTAGTCAATTGGTTTGGCCTCACCGGATGGATTCAAAGTTTATGTAAGACTGGTTTGCTCGTACTTTGTATTATATTGATAACTTTGATGTGTTTTAGTTGTATGTTAGCGATACTTAAGAAGTTATTTGCCAAAGCTGTTAATATTATTAAAAAGATAAAGGTTTTGTTGAAGAATGGTTTGAGGTACAATGACATGGACCTCTATTAAGTACCAAAAGGTTGTGAATAGTTACATAACAAGTATATTAAGAAGTTACAAGATGAAAAAAAAAACAAAAAAAAAAAAAACAAAAAAAAAAAGAGAAAAGAAAAGAGAAGAGAAAAGAAGAAAAAATCAAGAGAGAAGAAAAATAATAAAAAAAAACCTGCTTTTTAAAACGTGAAAAAAAACCAAACAAACAAAAAAGAACCAAACAAACAAAAAAACCAAAAAAACCCACAAAAACCAGACTTCGCCCGTTATGAATGTAGTAATTGAATGTTGCAATCCTAAATTTAACACAATTCGGCAACTATGAATGTCCTAGGACTCCATTATGCTATGAGCCGGTGGGACCTGGAGATGCTTATAGGGGCCCCCCAACAACATTTCGTCAGATAAGCCTCTCCTATCCCTCTTTTGGCTCTCTGCACTAGTGGACGCCAGACCTTCCTAATATTGAACAGAGCTCTGTTAAAGAGTGTGTGAGTATGAATGATTGTATGAAATAGAGATACGTCATAAATGCGAAGTTGACTCTTACTTGATTAAGACAATGAAATCTGGTTGATAACTTGTTAACCAATTTGATTCATTACTTGAGTGGTTTGCATAGTTGTTAGATTATTTTAGAAGGGCATTATAACTTTGAATGTATCAGTCTGTTTGAGTCATTGAGTGGTTTGAGTAGTTTCTAGATTGTTTTAAAAGGGCATTATATTATTGTATGTATTCTTAAGTTTTGCACGTTTTGTTATTTGCAGTATATTTGTTTGAAAATTAGCACTGCAAAATTTTAAACCAAACATGGGCTTGTGCAAAAAAAAAAGGGGGGATATGTTGTGGAATGTTAGAGAGGTTTGGAGAATGTTGGGGAATACTCCTGAATATTCTCAAAGAGATAGAGGGTGTGACCCCTTTACTGTGCCCAACCCCATGTTTGGGGGGCCAATTAGATCGGCCCATACTCTGGTGCTACCTGCACCAGGGATTCGCTGTGCTACAGGTAAACACACCGGGTGTCCAATAAAAGGTTATGTTGGTGGCGGGGGCGTGGTCACGGAAGCACTATATAAGCGAAAGTTGCTGCGCAATAAACCAGAAGTTCGTTTATCAACCATATTGGTTGCACGCATTTTCTTTGCCGCTCCCGCACAAACAGGTGTGTATGCAGTAAGATTGTTATAATTATGCCAAATACTTTATGTATGGAAAAAAGAATTTTTGTAAATATGTGCTTTTAACAATAATTCTGCCATATTGACTTTACAATTTTGAATGTCAGAAAAAGTTAATATATGTTAAAATATTTATGTTTTAGTGAAAGTATTCATAACTTGAAGTGGAACATACGAATTTTAGCTTTGTATCTTGCTGATTTCGAAGTCTGAAATTCCTTGAACTAGCTCTTGCTTTCTAGTATAACATTTTTGTGTTTGTAATCGCATCATAAAAAAGTGTAGAAGGCTACATATTTATGCTTATATAAAGAGGTAATGCCTGAGATTTAAATTAGGTGTCACAAGTAAGATAACAAAGCTGCTATGATTTTTTTTTTTCACCCCTGTGTAGTTTAAAAGATTTTGTTGATTAGTGCTTGAGCACAGTATGAGTCAGTGTTATTTGCTCCTGAAGCTATTTTTTTTTTTTAATTTATTTCTGGCAATGAGCCAGATGATTTTATCATTGGCGTGAATTACTGAAATCAACTTTGCAGCAAAACATCTCATGAAGATTCTTTTTATGTAGCCACGCATATTGGTTGCTGCATAATGTTAATATGGAGTAAAAGGACTTGATTAATCTTTACAATGCAACTTGTTTCCTACAAAATGAGAGACAATAATTCTGTTTGTCATGGAATTGAAGTTCTGACTCCTTGTCTTGCTAAATCCAGTTTTTGTTCTGCTAAAAATCTCCTGGCGAATCAAGTTTTCTCCCTATTTGGTCTGTAATTGCTTTGTGAGGCAATGTGGAGACTATTGACCTGCTCTTCTGAACAAGTGGAGAATGTAAAATTTACAAGGAGAGTTCACTGTAAATTAACCTGCATGAGCACTCTGTTTTTATAACCATGACATCAGGAATAGCCCAAAAGATAGCAGATGGCGTAAAATTGACAGAGTACTCTCAAACTGAGCTGATGCATTTTCTGCTTAGCCAGTTTTGACAAATTGATTCTGTAGATCAGCTTTTCAACCTGATTTCCTATAAAAAAATGGAGCATGAAATTTTGTTATGCTGCAACACCCAGAGCTTGAAAAAAAAAAAGGGGTGCCTACACTCCATTTAGACTTCGCCCGTCATGAATGCAGTGATTGAATGTTGCAGTCCTAGGTTTTTATTGCATTTTAATTTGGCAACTATGAAGGAACTAGGACTCCATCATGCTATGAGCCGGTGTGACTTGTAGACGCTTATATGGGCCCCCCGACAAGATTCCGTCGGATAAGCCTCTCCTATCCCTCCTTTGGCTTTCTTCACTAGTGGACGCCAGACCTTCCTAATATTGAACAGAGCTCTGTTTGAGAGTGCGTGTGTATGAGTGATTGTGTGAAACGGAGACATGTCATAAATGCGAAGTCGATTTACACTTGATTAAGGGAACAAAATCCAGTTGATAACGTGTTAGCCAATTTGTTTGATTTGTTAACTGAGTAGTTTTTAGACTGTTTCAAAAGGGCATTATGATATTGATTGTATTCTTAGGTTCTGCATGTTTTGTTGTTTGTATTATGTTTGCTTGAGAATTAGCACTGCAAAAGTCTTTAACCAAACATGGGCTTGTGCAAAAAGAAAAAGGGGGATATGTTGGAGAATGTTAGAGAATGTTCCTGAATGTTCCCGAAGAGATAGGGGGTGTGACCCCTTTGCCGTGCCCAACCCCATGTTTGAGGGGCCAATTAGATCGGCCCATAATTCTGTGCTACCTGCACCAGGGATTCGCTGTGCTACAGGTAAACACACCGGGTGTCCAATAAAACGTTATGTTGTTGTGTGGTGGCGGGGGTGTGGTCACAGAAACACTATATAAGTGAAAGTTACTGCGCAATAAAGTCAAAGCTTGTTTATCAACCATATTGGTTGCACGAGTTTTCCTCGCCGTTTCCCAACAGAGGCCAAATGTTATAGGGGATTCCCTTCTGAGGGGAACAGAGGGCCCGGTGTGCCGGCCAGACCCATCCCACAGGGAAGTCTGCTGTCTCCCTAGGGCCCAGGTAAGAGATATAACCAGGAAGCTCCCAGCTCTCGTATGACCCTCTGATTACTACCCACTACTGGTCATACAGGTGGGTAGTGATCAGATACCAAGAGAAGTCTTAAGGCGATCAACAGGGTCTTCAGGGTGCTGGGCCAAATGGTGGAGGGACTGAAAGCACAGGTGGTGGTTTCCTCAATTCCTTCAGTGGCAGAGAATGCTGAAAGGAACAGGAAATCACAGCTGATCAACACATGGCTTAAAGGCTGGTGCCATTGGTTGAATTTTGGGTTCCTTGATCACGGGGATGTTTATATGACACTGGACCTGCTATCACAGGATGGAGCAGAACTATCCACAAGGGGGAAAAGGAATTTTGTCCAGGAGTTGGCCGGGCTCATCGAGAAGGCTTTAAACTAGGTTTGAAGAGAGAAGGGGACAAAACCAGGCCTACTAGACAAAAGCCTCGGAGTAGCATGGCAATGCTAGGGGTGAAACCAATAGCTCAGATCAAGTGCATCTACACCAATGCACACAACATGGGCAACAAACAGGAAGACCTAGAAGCCATTGTGCAGCAGGACAGCTATGATTTATATGCCATTGCAAATATATGGTCAGACAACTCTCATGATTGGAATGCTGCAATGGATGGCTATATGCTCTTCAGAAAAGATAGACAGGGAAGGAGAGGTGGTGGGGTAGCTCTGTATGTTAAGGACTGTTTGAATTGCATGGAGCTTGATAATAGTAATGATAAGGTTGAGTGTCTATGGGTAAGAATGGGGGGGAGGCAAATAAGGAGGATATTCATTTGGGTGTCTTATAGACAACCAAACTGGGATGAGGAGGCAGACAAGTTATTCTACAAGTTGTTGGCAGAGGTCTGAATAGCGCTATCCCTTGTTCTGGTGGAGGACTTCAACCTACCAGATGTCTGCTGGAAATATAACTCAGCAGAGAGGAGACAGGCTAGGAGGTTCCTTGAGTGCATGGAAGATAACTTCCTGACACAGCTGGTAAGTGAGCCTACCAGAGGAAGTGCCTTGCTAGATCTGCTGTTAACAAAGAGGGAAGGACTGTTGGGGGTTGTAGTGGTCAGGACCATCTTTGTAGGCGGCAGGTGCCCGCCCCGCCTGTGCCAGCTGGGACTGGCCCGAGAGGCGCATGCCCGGGTTAGGTAGGGTGTGGCTTCCGGAGAGGTTTCCAGAGCCGGACGGATCAAAGTTAGCTCCCTGATACTAGCCGAACCGACATTAGCTCGACTGACTCTGTTCACGAACCGAGCTCGCGCCCACGGCGAGACTCACTCCACGCAACACATCTTGGGCTTAGCATCCACAAAATGGTCAGGTTCTCAATCCTAGGTAAAGTAAGGAGGGGGTATTAGCAAAACCTCCACCATGGACTTTGAAAGTGAAGACTTCAGCCTGTTCAGGACACTGGTTGAGACAGTCCTAAAGGACAAAGGGGTCCAGGAAGGCTGGACGCTCTTCAAGAAGGAAATCTTGAAAGCACAGGAGCAGGCTGTCTCCATTCTCTGTAAGACAAAATGGCAGGGAAGATGACCAGACTGGCTGAACAAGGAGCTTTCACTGGGAGTCAGAATAAAAATAGGATAGTTTACATCCTTTAGAAGAAGGGACAGGCATCCTAGGATGAGTACAGGTATCTAGTTAGGCCATACAGAAAAAAAAATAGGAAGGCAAAAGCCCATCTGGAGCTCAGTCTGGCTGCTGCCATACAGGAAAACAAAAGAAGTTTTTACAGATACATCAGTAACAAAAAGAGAGCCAAGGATAATCTCCATCCCTTATTGGATGCATGGAGAAACATTGCAACCAAGGATGAGGAAAACAATGAAGTACTTACTGCTTTCTTTGCCTCTGTCTTTAATAGTCAGACCAGCCCCCCCCAGGGTGTTTAGCCCCCTGAGCTGGAAGATAAGGGAGCAGCACAATCCCCCCATAATCCAGGAGGAATCAGTTAACAACCTGCTATTGCACCTGGACACCCACATGTCTATGGGGCCAGATGGGAACCACCCAAGAGGGAGCTGGCAGAGGTGCCCACCAAGCCTCTCTCCATCATTTATCAACAATCTTGGTTAACAGGGGAGGTCCCAGATGACTGGAGGCTTGCCAATGTGAGGCCCATCTACAAGAAGGGCTTTAAGGGGGATCCGGGAAACTGCAGGTCTTTCAGCCTAACCTTGGTGCCAAGAAAAATGATGGCGTGGTTCATATTGAATGTGCTTACATGCAAAATTCAGGACAGTCAGGGGATCAGGCCCAACCAGCATGGGTTCAGGAAAGGCTGGTGGTCCTGCCTCACCAACCTCATCTCATTCTATGACCAGGCGACCCACCTAGTGGATGAGGGGGAGACTGTGGGTGGTGTCTACCTGGACTTAAGTTAAGCCTTTGACACAGTCTCCCAAAGCATTCTGCCGGAGAAGATGGTGGCTCATGGCATAGAGACGTATACTCTTTGTTGGGTTAGAAATTGGCTGCATGGCAGGGCCCACAGTCATAGCCAACAAAGTTACATCCAGTTGGCAACCGGTCACCAGTGGTGTTCCCCAGGGCTCAGATTTGGGGCCGATCCTGTTAAATATCTTCATCAATGATCTAGATGAGGGGATCAAGGGCTTCCTTAGTAAGTTTCCAGATGACACCTGATGTGAACTCCTTAAAAATACAAAAACATATCTTTTTTTTTCCTGCTATGTTGCAACATGCTGTCAATTAACATGTGTTTACCTCACCATATGCCTGACAGACACCTAAAAGATAAGAATGCTTATCAAGTCGCCTCCTGGTGCATGGTGAAGACAAAAGACAATAACAGTAGCAGGACACCCAAAAAGACTAAAAGATAAGGATGACTCATCTCCGGGAAGTCTGGAAATCTGTATGTATCAGGGACTTAAGCAAAAAAGGGACCCCTCTTCTTTTCCTGTATAAAAAGGCCCAGGAGAAAAGGAGAAGCGGCGGCTTTCTTCTAGACCCCCCCTCTCTCGGCACTTCGGCTTCAGCTACGGGACAGAGAAGCGGCAGGAACGACAGACCCTACGCACCCGACTACAGCCAGAGGCCAGGTGCGTGGACGGGACGGTGATAAAATCTTGATTACTCCCTCCTTCTTTTCTCTTCTTAACGACTCTTCTCTCCAAAGTAACTAATTGTATAAATCCTAAATAAATCCTTGTAACTTGTTTAAATCATAAAGCCTTGTTATTTTTGTAAATTCACGTGTCATCTATGAGCAGTGGCTGAATTTTCCTCGCAAAGAAAATCTAAATAATAACTCGGATCGCAACATTTTATTGGCATCACGAACAGGATCAAATTGAGGAAAATATCAGAGCCTGCTCTTAGACTGACGCCTGAATTGCAAAACTAACCCTTAAGAAAATTTAAAACAATTTAAATGGAGTCTATAATGTGTTCTGCTAGCTCTAGTGGTTTGACCTCCTATGACGAAAATGAATTTAGTGAAATCACTTTGATTCGCCCATTCAGGGAGTTCCTCAAAACCCTTAACTATACCCCGTAGAAAATTCTCTATGATGCGCTTTATAAAGATTATAAGAGTAGAGATTTTATTTCCCTTGCTAAAACGATAACAAGTTTGGAAAACAAATCCGCTCTGGAGAAAGACATTAAGAAAAAATTGAAAAAAATGGGTGTAGATTTTTTCTATGCTCGTGCCTTTCTCGCCTTGGCTACTAAAATTTGGCAAAAGAACGAAGAATTGCGCCAAAAATTAGAAAATATTGAAAGTGACGTAAAATCTGAGGAGCTGCCAGGGAAATCAAATTCTGAAATCTGTACTAACCCGAATCCGATGCTAGACGGTGCTCCATCTGCCTCTGAATATACAACAGACAATGGGGAGTATGTCTCTCCTGAAAGACCCCGTAAAAAAACAATGCGTTTTGCACCCAAAAGGGGGAAAAGCAGACCCTCCATCTTAAAGACAAAGCCACAGCCAAAAGTTGCCAACACGCAAACAGGAACTCCCCCTCAGGCTGTTAACCCGCCCGAGGGAGAAGTGGCTGAATTACGCCAGTGGGTCAGCACATTTATAAAATCTGGGGCTAAGAGAGTTGATAAATTGGAGAAACAGGTCAGGCAACTCGCTGTAATGAGCGAGAAGGCCTCTGCACAGTCTTCCTCCTGCCATGAGTCTTCTGATAGTTCAGAAGATGAGAGCATGCCTATAACACATAAGCGTCTGCATCCCGTAATCAGAGCAGAACATACACATGAACTGGATACAGGACAAGAGCAAGTTACCCATAAGGAATTTCCATACTCTCCTCTGGAGCTGACACAATTAAAAAGACAATTTGGCAGGTTACCTTTGGAAACTGATATAGACTATGTGGTAAGGTGTGGGAAAAATCCGCGGAGGCTTAAAGGACGACACGCATTCACCAATATGGTTAAAGTGAAGTCGTTTATTAACAGTGGACACTCGCTTTATATAGAGCCTTTGTTTATATAACGATATCTTGCAGGTTGCTATATCTTGGACACAAATCCTGTTCTCACAGCTCTTCTGCTGGCTACCTCATTATCCTGTTATTTCTTCTTTTCTGCTGCCAGTTCCCTTATCTGTTTCCCATAGCTCATCTTTCAGTAACCTTGCAACTGGGTCTCAAGGCCCTTAGCTTACTCTAGCTAAAGCTAAATAGTCAGGATTGCTCACATGTCTGTTTTCTTCCAGACAGTTTCCCAACATATCCCCCTTTCTGTTTTTGAGCAATCCTGACTTACTTCATCACGTGAGATAACATGCTAATAATACACTGCCATAAAAAACATACTAATAATACGGAAGCACCAAAACCAATAATAAATAATATAATTGATAAACCTTGTCTAATTAAATCTCTAAGCTATCCCCATATCCTTAAGCGATTTAACCATTCATTTAACCCAGTATATGCAACAGAATAGCACAATCAACAATCAACATATAGATGAGGGATCCCATAATCAACATATAAACAATCACATGAATTACAACATTAACAAGAACCTATTATCAATACAATATGAAAAGCACATTTCACACTGCAGTGGAAGGACTTAAATACCTTTTTAGTATGAGGAAGGTCTGGTGTCCACTGGTGGATAGAACCAAGAGGGTAGAGAAGGCTTATCCGACAAAAATTCGTCGGGGGGCCCCAAAAGCGTCCCCAGACCCCTCCCGGGTCACGGCACAGTGGAGTCCTAGTTTCCTCCATGGGTGCCAACTTGAGGCTCAAAAAGGCCTAATAAAATTGTTTAGAGACAGAATTCCAAGCCTTTAAACAGCAAAGGCACACTCCTTCCCCCCTCCCCATCCCCCCCCTTTTTTTTTTTTTTTTCCTGCTGTGGTGTCTGCAGCAGGGCTCATTTTCTGAGCAGCAGCAGTGTCTGTGGGGGTAGAGACAGCAGCTGCAGCTGTAACAGATACACTGGCAATGCTCACCAGCCGTATCTGAGTTGTGCCCTTGTGTGAGGGGGGGCGAGAAGTGGCTGCGGAGGCAGGAGTGGGGGTGCTCTCTGTACCAGGAGCAGCTCTCACTCCCCGCCGCAACTCTCGGCCTCTGAAAAGGCATACTCGTTCTCATAACTGTGGGGTTTTTTGGGTTTTTTTTGTTTGGTTTTTTTTTTCTTACTGCTGACCTATATATGAGGAAAATTAACAACAACCACTAGAAGATTCAAAAATGAAATGCTATTGCTACTAAAATCTGGTGGAGTCAGCCTGAAACAAAATGAAGTGGTTCAATCTCCCAAACCAAAACTCAAGTGTAATTACCAAGTTTTTTTGGTTTTTTTTTTTTTTTTTATCTCTGTATGAAACACCAGTGCACCATGCACCACAATATAAATCAATATTGAGAACCATATTGCAATGATGGTCCTTAAGCAGCTTTATCTGCTTCTAGCATTTGCTCAGAAGCTTCTAACAATTGGGCTGCTGTAGCACCTTTTGAGAGTAGTCCTAATGCACATTTAGTTTTTTCATTAGCATTGTCGTATGCTGACATATAAAAAATTTTGTTTTCATCTCTTCTGTCAAGTCGGGATGTGATATTACCACTGAATATAAGTGATCCACAAATTTTGGATATGGCTCTGCTCCCTCGTTTAATATTTGTAAAAGAGGGAGTTGCTTGTGCAGGATCATGCACAGTTTGCAAAGCTTTATACGCCAATTCTTGTGAAAGTTGTAACACTTCAGCTTGAAACCATGCCTGCAAATCTGCATGTACAAAAGGACAAGCACAGAGTAACATTTGTGCTTGCACCCCGTATAATGCATCGGTGTTCTGTCTAGGAATCACAGCTGCATTTTCACACAGCATTTGCCATTTATGATGCAATTGCAATTGTTGAGAAGGAGTTAACAGAGTATTAATGAGCATTTTTGTGTCATATGGCGTCAACAATTGAGCAGTAAAAAGATGTTGCAAAATAGATTGAGCAAATGACGATTTCAAACCATACTGCGTAATGGCAGCTTTGGCTTCTTTTATCATTTTCCAATCAAATGTGACCCATTGACCTCCTCCTCCTGGTCCCACAATCACTGGAAAAGCATTGGAACCATATTGGGAACCATTTCCCCTTCAAGTATAGCATTTCGAATAATTCCCTTCCATCTAGTTACTGGATACACACTTCCACCTACCCCCCACCCCCATGTTGGATCTGGAAGAGGTGGAGCAGTGGGTGTTAAAGGGTTAAGGGAAGTAGGAGCAGGGATAGGGAACGGATCAGGGGGTAAAAATGGATTAGTGCCCCTGGGTTGTTCAGGGTGTTCCCCGGAGCAAAAAACTAGGGTTTTTTCAGGGGTATACTCATCCTTGGTCTCCAGTTGTTTCAGTTTCTTCAGCAGTTCCCTGAGTTGCTTGTCTCCGAGTCCCAGTTCTTTCCTTGGTTGTTGCTCTATAGCAGGCACTGATGGTGTTGACAGGTGAAGCAGAGGATTAATTGATGGCAACTGTGGTCAAGAAGATAAATCAGGCATTGGAGGTGGAGAGGAAGGCAGCAGTGGCAGAGTGTTCGGGAGCCGTGGCAGGCAGGCAGGAGGGGGGGGTCCGCATTCCAAGGTTCCTCGCCTGTGTTCTCCGGCTTCTCTCCCTCTGGGTCCTCCAACGATTCTGGTGGTGTTTTCGGTCGCTTTTCGTTTTGCTTCTCAGTCCCATTTTTGCTTTTCATCCGACCCCCCAGGGTCAATTGGCACAGTTGGCTGAGCTTGAATCAGTATAGTCCCTTCAGGTGCTGGTGGGGGTATTTTAGGTGTCTCAAATAACTGTTTAGAGGTCAAGTCCATATTTTGAGCATTCATCGGTATTGGTAGATCAGGTGTTAAGGCAGCAAATGCTGAGGCTGCTGCTCTTTCACTTTTCATTTCTTTTAAGGTTTCTCTAATCAATTTCCAGAGTGTCGCTAAGTGTTGTGCCTCCTTATCTCCATCTCTAATTTTATTCCATAGGGCAGTACCTATGGCTTCCCAAGTAGGTAACTCAAAAACTGTACCCATCGAGGGGATCAAGTCTTTATCCCGTGCCCATTTCAGTAATTCACGTAAGGTCCTGCCTTCGTATGATAAACCTCTCTTAGAGAGAATACATTGGAGGAGCTTATACTACTGCCTCTTCTTCTTTAGAGAGTGTAGACCCCATCTCCTCCCCAGACACTCACCTTTTTCTTGGCAAGATTCTTCAATTCTGAGGTACCTCTTTCGTTCCGTAACCAGGCACCAGCTACACAGACCGCCAGGGCAGCAGTCTCCTTTCGACTGGCTTCTCCGCTCCTGCCGCACCGTTCCTTCGGTTGGCTTTCTCGCTACCCTCTCATTCCAGCTGTCTTCATCGCTCCCGGAAGCAACAGCGAGAGGGTCCCTGTTTGGGCGCCAAATGTGGGAAAATTCCGCAGAGGCCTAAGGACAACACGTAGTCACCAATATGGTTAAAGTGAAGTCGTCTATTAACAGTGGACACTCGCTTTATATAGAGCCCTTGTTTATATAACGATATCTTGCAGGTGGCTATATCTTGGCCACAAATCCTGTTCTCACAGAACTTCTGCTGGCTTCCTCATTATCCTGTTATTCTTTTTTTCTACTGCCAGTTCCCTTATCTTTTTCCCATAGCTCATCTTTCAGTAACCTTGCAACTGGGTCTCAAGGCCCTTAGTTTACTCTAACTAAAACTAAAGAGTCAGGATTGCTCACATTATGATGCCATAATTGGGCACTTAACAAGCTTACAAATTGAAATACCTGAGGAAAAAAGACAACCTCCATCCCAGGAAACAAAATTTCTAGGAAACAAATGGAAAGGTGGGACATGGAATATCCCTACAGATAGTCTCTCTCACCTGGGAGAAATAAAGGCACCCACAAATAAAAAGGAATTACAAGAAATTATGGGAACTTTGCAATATTGGTGAAAGCACATACCTGACCTGTCAATCATTGCTTGGCCATTATACGACTTGTTAAAGAAACACTGACACTGGGAATGGAATCAAAGTCATGATGAGGCATTAAAACTCTTACTCCTGGAGGCACAGACCTTTCAAACCCTGGGACCTCTTCACCCAGAGGACCCGATAACAATCGAATGGGGTTTTTCTTCCAGTGCGTTATCTTATCACTTTTGGCAAAGGGGTCCAGCTGGAGCCTCCAGGTCCATATCGTTTTATTCTCAGTCATTAAAGGACTCAGAGAAGCGGTATTCGGTCCTGGAAAAGGCTCTGCTTACAGTCAGCATGACACTTAAGGAGATAAACAAGATAATTAAAAAACAAAAAGTAATCCTGCAAGGGGCTTTTAAGGTGATTAACCAGGTATTGTCTGGAAAGCCACCTCCTGAAGGAATTTCTCAGAAAGGCACAATTAGAAAATGGTATAGCCAGACTGAATATTTTGCTGAACTTTTCCAAATTGAGGAAGGCCCTGATAAGCTTCTGAAAATTCAAGAACCCATTGAATCCACAGATGAAAAAGATTTAATAATGAAAACTCCTAGCCCTATTAAAGAAGCCCCCAAATACAAAAGTGATATGACTACAGCCTAGTTCACAGATGCTTCTTCCCGAAGGGAAGGAAACGTATGGTTTTTTAAGTCTGCCACAATTAAACCTTTCACAGGTGAACAAATAATAAATCAAGGTGACGGAAGTGCACAAGCAGGCGAACTGGATGCTGTTTTGAATGTATTTGTAAAAGAAAAAGCCACTAAGGAACCTGTATATATCTATACAAATTCTTTTGCTGTCTTTAAAGGCTGTGTAGAATGGGTGACATTTTGGGAAAATAATAACTGGGAAATTAATAGAGTGCCTGTATGGCATACAGAGAAGTGGAAGGAAATTCTACAAATTGCAAAACAAAATCCCAGTTTTCATGTAGTCTGGGTACCTTCTCACCAATCCGATCTGAAAGATGAAGCCAGCAAATATAACCAAGTTGATGAATTGGCAAGAATTAATGTCATTGAAATCAGAGATGCTCTCAATCAAGGTGAAGTCCAAGAATGGGGAAAATTATTAGAATGGCTTCATTGCAAAAGGGGTCATTCTGGTATTTTTGATTTGTATAAAGAAGCACAATCTTGTGGTTGGTCTGTATCACGAGAACAATGTAAAGCAATAATTTCCTTATGTGATTTGTGTAAAATTCGGTTGGGAGAACATCCTCTGCTGACAATTTACATCTCAGAGATGGTAAAACATTATGGTCTACTTGGCAGATAGATTATATAGGACCCTTCCGAAGGTCAGGAAATAAACAGTATGTTCTTGTAATTGTGGAGGTTATCTCTGGGTTAACTTGTGCAGAATCGTATGCAAAAGCAAATGGAGAAAACACTGTATCTTTCCTGAAGAAAATTTTTGGAATTTTGCCTAAACCTACTAGTATTCAGTCTGATAATGGTACTCATTTCACTTCTCACCTGGTCCAGCAATGGGCAAAAAGTGAAAATACTAACTGGGCATTTCATATTCCCTCTCATCCCCAGGCAAACAGCATTGTTGAACGAACAAATGGGTTACTTAAAAAACTCATTAGGCCTCACAAGAGTAACTGGCATGACAGACTCAATTATGCTATTGCCATGGTCAATAATAGGTGGGGTGCGAACAGGTGTCCCAGAATGACAGCATTCTTTCCCCTGTCGCCTAATCAAGATAACGACACTGAGAAGCAGCCTCCCAGGAATTTCAGAGGAACCTTGCAGCCAGGCCAAGCTGTTTGTGTGAATTTACCTAACATAGGTAGAATTAAACTCATTTTGCAAAATCCTCTGAATTCAAACACGTGGGTAGCAATTGACATGAATAATAAACAGCACAAAATTAGCACAAACTGGATAATCTGTGTGGAATAAGGTTTAAGTTATCTTTTACCCTGTGTACTGTAAATCAATGTTGTTTTTTTTTTTTTTTGTCCTTTGTATAATTAGGTTTTGTGTAGTAGGACAGAATGAGGTTGAATTAACGTGACTACAGACATCAGTAATCCTAGGACATCAAAGCAAAACACCCCTGGTGTACAGTTTCAGACTTGGCTACTCTGAAACTGACACTGGAAGAAATTACTTACTGCTGGCTGGGAGGCTAGCCACCTCTTTAGTCTAGGTAAAGTAATTTATAACATCATGATTTTGTCCATGATTGCTCCTGGATTGCTGTTACCTGTAATACATTTTATTGGTGGTATAATATCAGATGTACTTTATATGTGTATGAAATAGACCTATGCTATGTCCTTATGATTATTGCATTATATCTTATTTTATAATTATTGTAATTCTTATAATTTTTATTACTATGGCTATCGTTATTATTAGCTCTCATTTATAATCGACATCTTCTCCTTCTCATTTAATTGCTAAGATTCTGTAACCGTCAATATTTTACCTTTCTTTCTACACATGTTGTACATGTCACTACCTGACACAATTGCTTTGTACGGGCACATACCTTACTCCTATTAAGTTGATTCTTTGTAACCTTTCATATAGGCTCTCTGCTACCTTTTAGCTGTCAAATGTCTGTAATATATCTAGATACCTAGTTGCAAACCTTCCCAATGCTTGTGAAAAAACAATTATATATTTTATATATATATATATATATATATCAAGCTGTTGATCCCGAAAACACACTCCCCTAGCCTCAAAACCCACGGGGTGAGGTGACGTGATATGGTGAGGTATGTATGATGTGGAAAATGTGGTACAACAGACAGTTTACCACCATCCCCCCCACAAACACACGTTAAAAATATTCTGGCTTTTTGAGCTAGGTAAATGTGCGGTGCGAAGAACTATGTCAGGCAAGGTGAAATTCCCGGTTGCTCCTTAATGGAAACCTCGGAGATGGAATTTGCCTGCTAAAACAGCACAGATTACAAAATAGAGCCACACGACACAACCACACCAAATGGGATGTGTGTGTATATAGGGATGTGTGTATATATATATATATACACATTAAAAAAAAAAAAACAAAGCAAAAAAAAAACCTGACTCAAGAACCACGGGGTGAAATGATGTAAACACTTTAAAAATACAAAAATATGTCTCTTGAATCAATCTTTTTTTTTTCTCCCTGCTATGTTGCAACATTTTGTCAATTAACATACGTTTACCTCACCATATGCCTGACAGACACCTAAAAGATAAGAATGCTTATCAGGTCACCTCCTGGTGCATGGTGGAGACCAAAACAATGAAAGTAGCAGGACACCAAAAAGACAAAAAGATAAGGATGACTCCTCTCCAGGAAGTCTGGAAATCTGTATGTATCAGGAACTTATGCAAAAAAGGGACCCCTCTTCTTTTCCTGTATAAAAAAGCACAGGAGAAAAGGAGAAGCGGTGGCTTTCTTCTAGACCCCCCCTCTCGGCACTTCGATTTCAGCTACGGGACAGAAAAGCGGCAGGAGCAACAGACCCTACGCACCCGACTACAGCCAGAGGCCAAGGCCTGTGGACGGTGATAACATTTTAATTACCCTCCTTCTTTTCTCTTCTTAACGACTCTTCTCTCCAAAGTAACTAATTGTATAAATCCTAAATAAATCCTTGTAACATGTTTAAATCATAAAGCCTTGGTTTTTTTTGAAAATTCACGCGTTGTCTATGAGCAGTGGCTGAATTTTCCTCGGAAACAAAATATAAATAATAACTCGGATCGTAACACTCTTGTTAGCTTTGGCATCCTGGGAGGATTCCATCCGTTCCTCTGCCTGTGGTCCTGATCCATACCAGCCTGAATCTGTGTGTCCCTGCCTCCAGCTCCCGACTGCTGCTGACTCCAGGAGTCCAGCCTGGACTTTCCCAGGGCTGCCCTGCAGCTGTGGTGGTGATGTGAGAGTTACTGGGGGAGAGAGGGGAGGAATGTGGTATCAATTTTCCTGTATATTTGTAGAGATTTAGTAATTTTTCTTATTTATCATTACTCATTTATTGAAATTGTGTCGTTTAGCTTCCATAAGTCTCTCTCCCTTATGCACTCTGCTTTCTTTATCATGGAGGGGGGATTAATAGAGACCAAGAGGAAATAGAAGGCCCATCAATGTGATGAAAACATTGAAGATCCTTATCACATGCAATGTTCTAAACCTATGTTGCAAAAGTTTGTGCATGCTGCACCACCACCTTTTAACCATACACTATCAGTAATGCTATAGGTTCCTGGAGATTTGGATAGAACTGTGGGTGATTTGATTAAAACAGCACGAGAATATGAAGATGCTGTCACAGGTCCTTGTTGGGATTGGGTCTCAGCTGTAAAGAGAACAGCTGAGAAACTGCATTCACCCTTTTTTCCTCAGATAAGCGGAGGACACCGCGTTGCAGCCATTAAGAGGAGACGCCCTCCTATGAGACAGAATCGAGAGAAACAGAAATCAGTAAGAGGAATCCTATGGGCACTCCTGAGTGAGTATGGAGAGGACATGAAAAAGTGGGATCAGAAACCTACTGCTGTCCCACAGGACTGAGTATTTAAGTTGCTGAGTAAGGCGAAGGCAAAAGGAGGTCCTTCTAAAAAGATGGCTGCTCAAGACTCCAGTGTGCAGTTACCCGATCCAAATCTGCTGGTGACTCAAGATCCCTGTACATCAGGTGTGAGTACTGGGGATGCAAACTCCAGTAATGCACATACTGACAATGCTGTATGTGCTGAAGCTTAGAGGTGCCCTGCCTCCAGCCAGGTGGAGAGAGACAACCAAATTTATTGGACTGTGTGGATTCGATGGCCTGGCACATTAGAGCCACAAAAGTATAAAGCCTTGGTGGACACTGGTGCACAGTGCACCCTAATGCCATCGAATCAGAAAGGGACAGAATCCGTCACTATTTCTGGAGTGACGGGGGGATCTAAAGAACTGACTATTGTAAAGGCTGACGTGAGCCTCACTGGAATAAAGCAGCATAAGCACCCTATAGTGACTGGTCCAGATGCTCCTTGCATCCTTGGCATAGACTACCTCATGGGAGGTGATTTCTAGGACCCGAAAGGGTACCGGTGGTCCTTTGGTACTGCAGCTATAAAGACTGAGAATGCAGAATGGCTGCATGCTTTGCTTGGCCTTTCACATAAATCCTTTGTAGTGGGGTTGCTGAGAACTAAAAACGAGCAGGTGCCAACTGCTACTTCAATAGTGCATGGACGACAATATTGTGTCAACAGAGATGCTGTGATCCCCATTCACAAGCTGATCTGGCAGCTAGAGAGCCAAGGAGTGATCAGCAGGACTCACTCACTCTTCTGTAGTCCTATATGGCCAGTGCCAAAGCCTAATGGAGAGTGGAGGCTGGCAGTGGACTATCATGCCCTGAATGAGGTTACACCACAACTAAGTGCTGCTGTGATGGACATGCTAGAACATCAGTATGAGCTAGAGTCAAAGGCAGCAAGGTGGTATGCATATTCCTGGTTACAATTAGACTGTGAAACCTCTCTGTGAGGTTACCCGAAAGAAGAAAGACTTTATATGGGGCTCAGAACAAGAAGCTGCTTTTGAAAGTATTAAACAGGAGATTGTGCAGGCAATGGCCCTTGGACCATTTCAAACAGGGCCAGACATTAAGAATGTTCTTTACACCGGAGATGGAGGTGATGGTCCTACATGGAGCCTCTGGCAGAAAGCTCCAGGAGAAACTCGAGGTCAGCCTCTGGTATTTTGGGGTCGAAACTACAAAGGCTCTGAGGCCAACTATACAGCCACTGAAAAAGAGATATTGGCCGCATACGAAGGAGTTAGAGCTGCTTCCGAAGTGATTGGTACTGAAGCACAGATCCTCCTGGTGCCACGATTACCTGTACTGGGTTTTATGTACACAGGTAGAGAATCTTCCCTTCATCATGCTACTGATGCTACATGGAGTAAATGGATTGCCTTAATATCATGGAGAGCTAGGATAGGAAGACTCAATCGTCCAGGAATTGTAGAAGTAGTAACAGACTGGCCAGAAGCACACACTTTGGAATGCCACCAGAAAAAGGGGTAAAACGGGCTGAAGAAGCCCCACCATACGACCAACTACCAGAGAATGAGAAAAAATATGCTCTTTTCACTGATGGATCCTGTCGTCTGGTAGGAACCATCAAAGGCGGAAAGCTGTTGTACGGAATCCTACACGACTAGTTGCAAAAACAGACGAAGGAGATGGTGAATCAAGTCAATTCGCAGAGGTAAAAGCCATCCAATTGGCTTTGGACACTGCTGAACAAGAAAAGTGGCTGAGACTTTATCTCTATACTGACTCATGGATGGTAGCAAATGCCTTATGGGGCTGGTTAAAGCAGTGGAAGCAAAACAACTGGCAACTGTGGAAAGACATTGCTGCTGGGTTAGAGAAACTTGATGTAAAAGTGCATCACTTAGATGGCCACGAACCTTCAGATCAAGCTACTGAGGAACATTGAAAAAACCAATGAGCAGATGAGGTTCCTCAAGTGTTCCAAATAGATCTGGACTGGGACCATAAAGGTGAACTGTTTTTAGCTAGATGGGCCCATGACACTTCAGGTCATCAAGGCAGGGATGGAACATATCGATGGGCTCGTGACCGAGGGGTGGATTTATCCTTGGACGCTATTGCGTAGGTTATCCACGACTGTGACATATGTGCTGCAATTAAGCAAGCTGAAAGGTTGAAACCTCTGTGATATGAAGGGAGATGGTCAGAATATAGGTATGGGGAGGCCTGAAAAATCGACTGTCATACTGCCTCAAACCTGCCAGGGTAAGCCCTGTGTGTTGACAATGGTGGAAGCAAGTAGAGGATGGCTGGAAACATATCCTGTGCCTCATGCCACAGCCTGGAACACCATCCTGGGTCTAGAGAAACAAGTCTTGTGGTGACATGGTGCACCTGAAAGAACTGAGTCAGATAACGGAACTCCTTTCAAAACAGTCTTATAAGTAACTGGGCCAAAGAACGTGGTATTGAGTGGATATACCATATCCCCTATCATGCACCAGCCTCAGGGAAATTGGGAAGGTGTTAAAAACTACCTTAAAGACAATGGGTGGTGGAACCTTTAAAAACTGGGACAAGCACTTGGCAAAAGCCACCTGGTTAGTTAACACCAGGGGTTCCATCATCAATCAAGCTGGTCCTGCTCAGTCAGACCTTCTACACACAGTAGGTGGGGACAAAGTGCCTGGGTGCATGAAAAGAATCTGCTGGGGAAAACTATTTGGGATTTTCCTGCCCCAGGCAAAAGCAAAACCTTTTGTTGGGTTGCTTTCACTCAAGGGCCTGGACACACTTGGTGGGTGATGATGGAAGATGGAGAAGTACAATGTGTACAGTTACAGTCCAAGGTAACATTAAAATTTATTTTTGTTCTGGATCCGCAAAACAAAGTCCAACCATAGAAAGGTCATGTGCAAGCAGACTTTATTTGACAATTGACACAGGCAAAAATATAGAGCCAGGCAAGAGGGAGAGAGGAAACGATATAAGAGAGAGAGAAAAGTGGTAAGAAGGTGGGAAGAAAGAATGAGAGAGAAAAGTGGGAGAAAAAGGTAAAAGTGGGAAGAAGGAATGAGAGAGACTCCAGCTGTTTCTTCAAGGTGGCACTGATTCTGGACAGGGTCCGATGCAAAACAGCGGTAGGTCAAGAGATGACAAAACAGCCACAGCATGGACAGCCAGATATACCCCTGAGTCCCTTTTGTTCTGAAGGGGCAGCTGTCAGTCAGCTGACAAAGAAACCAGGCTCCTTAGCATAAGAATCATTGAAGACAGGCTGCCTGGAGGGGAGCAGGGTGTAGCCCCCCACCCAGTCATCAGTTCTTATCTTCTTCCAGCTGCCAGTCCCTGCTCTTTTCCATCCACCTTAGCCAGGTACTTAGTAAGTACGATCAAGGTGGCTTCCTCTACCCTGGAGGGACAACCTAGCATTGAAAGCTGGCCCTCAGAAAAGGAGACTAGTCTCCACCCAGTTCTTACCTCTTCCTGAGGTGTCACCCCCCTGCTCAGTTCTGGCCAGGCCAGGTCCTCCACCCCAGACAGGGCTATTCACTTTAAAATTGCTCTTTTGAGACTATTGCAAATCAGTGAGGTCAGATTCTCACATGTACCACAAGGGAATCCAACACTGGGTGAGAATACCTAATTTTTGATTGGCTAGCTCAATCAGTAAAGCATGGCATTTTGGGGGTCTTGAATTCATGCCCCACATTAATTGATGTTATGTGAACTGTTGCATAAATTAATGGTGTTCTGGGAGTGTTTATCAGGATAATGTTGTGGTGATCAAACCAGAACTGGGTTCATCGACTGGCATCCAGTAACTTCCTTGAAGTTAACATCTGCAACCTGAAACTTGTGGACCATGGACATGAACTGTGACAATTGCTCCTTGTTTTAAGAGTCTGCTACAATAGATGAACATCTGCAATCATAAACTAAATTAACTTAGTGGGTTTTAGTATAGAGAGAGAGTAATAATTTGTGTAGAGGTGTATTTAGGGATAAGAGAGATGGTAATGACTGGAGTATGACACAAATAAGGGGTGGAATGTCCTGTTTTGAGCCAGGATAAAGCTAATTTTCTCTCTTGTACTTTTGCTTTCAACTAAGTCTCTCCTAAGTAGCTGCACTTGCTGAAATGAACAGCAAGTTTCTCAGTCAGTGTCTTCTTCTAGGACTGATAAGGCTCAGTGTTTATAGTTAGAGCTGGAGAATGGTCTGCAGAGCCAAAGGTTTCAGCTGAACAGCTGGAGTCATGGCCATCAGGACAGCTCAGTCTCTCTCTTCTCCATCACCTGTATCTCCTACCTCTCCAGTCACTGTACTGGAAGCTGCTTCATGCCCACCTCAGAGTGGGACAAAGGGGGTTTTGGGGAGGGGGTCCCAACCTCAGAGAACCCAAAGTGTTGCAGTTTAAAGTAAAATAAAATGGTTAAGGGTCAGAGTGTGCCTAGGTAGGTAAAAACTCTGTTATGTCACTCTGGAAATAAATAACTAGTTAAGAAAGTGCTGACCCTGTGGAACAATGATCAAATAGGGGAACTGCTCAGTAACTGACATCCTGTTCCTAAAGATAAGATGAAATATTGTACCCAGGTGGTGGGCCGTATGGAAAGCAGTAAACCGTAAATCTGTAACTTCGAGATGTATACCTATTGTTATCTGCATGATTTATGTAGTTGTTTGTAACTAGAAAGAATGTAACTCTGCACGTAGCCTACGATGTAAAAAGGTATAAAAGCTGAACCAAATTAAGGGTCGTCGGAATCCTGACTTGGGACGCTAGTCCTCAGGTTTCCCGGGCCCCGAATAAAGCACCGCATAAACTGACACTCTGTTGGTTTGTGTCTTGACTACGGGCAACAAAAGCATTCTCTAATCCTTTGCACCCCAACAGCCATGAGGGATTGCTCCATTGTACATTTGTAAAATTTTATTGAGTATCTTATTAATGAAAACAACCAAGTGATATCAAACCTTAGGCTACCGTGCCCCCACCCAGATTTGCAGTCACAACCATCTGGACAATGAAGTGTAATCTGTGGCTATAAATATTCTCAAAAAGCCATACTAGTTGAAAAGGTTTCTTTTCACCCCGAAATGACACAATCCCAGATTATCGCTCCCGTTTTCTTTAAAAGTCCTGCTGCAAAGTCATAATAAAATGCTCCATATGGGTGTTCCCTAAAAAAAAAAAGAATTATGGCCCCATCCTGCCATCTCCCCTGAGGAGTGTGTCATACTGATTATCACTTCCTTGCTTTGCCTTATATGGTAAAAAAAACCCAACATCTTAAAGATGTCGAAGCATGGAAACTCAAGCTTGAAAAATGTGGTGACCTTGACCATGCCCCTTCATTTCTGGTGATGGCTGAGGTGGGTCTGGTGATGAGAGATGATATCGTAGCTCTGGTAAAAACTCTTCTCACACTGGGAGCAGCTTTAGGGTCGTTCACCCCTATGAAGGCGCTGATGTCTCAACAAGTGGGACCTTTGACGGAAGCTCTTGGAGCAGTGGGGACACGAGTAGGGTTTCTCTCATGTGTGGATGAGACGATGGCTGATGAGATCAGAGCTCCTGGAAAAGCTCTTCCCACAGTTGGGACACTTGTAGGGACGTTCACTCATATGGATCCGTAGGTGTTTGGTGAGACCTGAGCTGGACGTGAAGCCCTTCCCACACTGGGGACACGTGTAGGGTTTTTCCTCAGCGTGAACATGTTGGTGATTAATCCAAGAGGTGCTGTTGTTGAAGGCTTTCCCACAGTGAGTGCAGGGATACAACTTCTCTCCTGTATGGATGCGGTGATAGCGTGATAATGAGGAACTATAGGTAAACTCCTTCCCACACTCCAGACACTTATAGGGTCTCTCTCCCGTGTGGATGCGGTGATGCTGTGATAATGTGGAACTCTGGGAAAACTCCTTCCCATACTTGGAACATTTAAAGGGTTTCTCACCCGTATGGATCCGTTGATGCCGGATAAAAGCTGATCTCCTGCTAAAACCTTTCCCGCAGTTAGAGCAGGTGTAGGACATGATGCCTGTGTGATGGTGTCACCGTTGGACCAGATCCAAGCTGTCACTAAACCGTCTCCTGCTGTCAGGACATCTCTGGGGTCTCTCACCCCGATGGATTTTCTGATGGTGGAGATGGGCTGAGCGGATCCTAAACCTTTTCCCCATTCTTGGCCAATGTCAAATTTTTCTCCTGGATGGATTCTATTATTTTTCACTCATGTCAAACTTTGACCAAAAGCTGTCTTATCTTTGGGTCACCCAGACATGTTTTTGCCCAGATGGAGTCACCCCGTGTCTGTGAAAGAAGCCATAGTGCAGTGACAAAGAAGAGATTTTTTTTTTTTGGGTGAGGGCAGATAAAACCTACATCAATCCTATTGTGGGTGAAAATGGAGTGTGAGGTGGAATGAGGAGGTTACCCATAGAGTTGGACACCCACTGATCATCCCTTAGTTCATCTTTAGGAGATACAGTGGCACTCAAAACCCAAAGGGGAACTGGGTGTGATGCAGGGTACTGGGGTTGTGAGCCACTCCTGGCTTGAGTTGGGATCAATCCTTTGCACTTACACTCCATGAGATATTTTTGTTCTCCCCTATTCCTGTCAAGAACCCTTGGGGTGATTTAGGGGTCCTTTCATGCCACCAGACATCTCTGGTATGATTTTGTGTTCCCAGTTGTGGCACCAAATCCCCACCATGACCTGGGGGTTCCCCCATCACACCCACATCCAGGATGATCTGTCATCCACTGGGATGAGTTGGAGTCTCCTGGGATGTTTTTGGGTCCCTGATTGTGGCTCCTGAGCCCTGAGGTTATTAAGTCCCCTGGAAGGGTTCTGGGGTCGCCATGGTTACCCCTGGCTCCAGGGTGATTTGGGGGTCCCCACTTGCAGCCCCCAAACCCTGGGGATGACTTGGGGGTCCCTACCTGTCACGGTTTAACACTGGCCTGGCAATTAAACAGAGTAACAGACGCTCTCTATTAACCTCTCTCTCCTCCCTGATAAGAAAGGAGAGAGAATAAGGGAGAGAGACTTATGGGTTGGAAACTAAACTACACAACTTTAATGAAACAGTAACGATAAATAGGAAAAATTACTAAATATATACAAATATACAAGAAAATGGACACCACATTCCTCCCCCCTTTCCCCCAATAGCTCTCATGTCACCACCGAGGCTGCAGGGCAGCCCTGGGAAAGTCCAGGCTGGACTCCTGGAGTCGGCAGCAGTCGGGAACTGGAGGCGGGAACTCACAGATATGGGCTGGCATGGATCAGGACCACAGGCAGACGAACAGATGGAATCCTCCCAGGATGCCAGGTGAAGGAATGGAAGCAGGAGAGGCAGGAAGGGCAGGCAGCCGGAAGGTGGAAATCTGGCTTGGCCCTCGTGATCCCTCAAATTTATACTGAGGATGACGTATATGGGATGGAATACTCTGTTTGGTCAGTTCTGGCATCTATCTTGTCCGTTCCTCCCCAAAGGAGGGCTGCAGGTGGGACCTCTTTATGTTTTCCTCAGAGCTGAGCAGTGTCCTTGGCTCTGCATACCAGTCTCTAGCAGTAACTATAAACATCAAGTGTTATCAGTCCTAGAAACACACACTGTCTAAGAAACTTGCTGTTAATTTCAGCAAGTGCAACTACTTACAAGAGACTTAGCTAAAAGCAAAAGTACAAGACAGAAAATCACCTTTATCCTGGCCCAAACCAGGACTACCACAGCCCCCACCCCAGGATGAGTTGGGATTCCCTGGATGATGTGGGGGGAGACCCAGTCACAGCTCCTCCATCCTTGTCCGCCCTCACCCCAGGGAGAAGTTTCAGACTCAGTTTGTTTCTGGTTCTGGGACAGAATTAACTCTCATAATTTTTTTCTGTTCAGAGCACCTGGAGTTTTGGGAGGCTGCAGACTCCAACTCTGTGAGTGCACGGGAGATCAGCATTGTTGTGTTGGGTCCTCCCCAGCTCTGGAATGTGGGATCCACAGGGACCATGGGCTCCAGGCCAGGGCAGCTGCTCCGACCTGGCCAAGCCCAGTGTTCCACACCATGACCACCAACACCCTCCCTGCAGAGCAGGAAGTTGGAGGAGATGACCTTTAAAGGTGCCTTCCAGCCCAAAGCAGTATGGATCAGAACTGGGATGTTACTGGTGTGTCACTGGTTTCCCCCCAAGTCCCAGTGCCCCAGGTTGGAGGCACAGAAGCAGTGTGACTGGAATGTTACTGGTCTGAACCTCCTTAATACCCTGGGAGGACATTGGGAGGGACTGGGAGGGAAATGGGAGGAACTGGGAGGGGATCGGGGGGCACTGGAAGGGACTGGGAGGTTATATGGGGGGACTGGGAGAAGGTAGAGGGAACTGGGAGAGACTGAGGGGGTGCTGGTGTAACAATTTATATATAAATTTATATTTGTTCATTTAACCTATGTAACTTTGTTTATAAAATAGAAGTATTAACCGCAAAGATATGTGCCAAAAACATTGTGTGACTGTGACAAATTGTAATAACTTATATATAATGTTTGTTCATTTAACCTAAGTAGAAATTTTTTAGTGCATTTACTTATAAAGGCAAGATAGTAGTGAAAGAAGATAAGGATGTTAACTGCAGAATGTACTTTAGAGAGAAAAAGTGTATTGTGACAAAATGCTGTGTAATCATGTTTAAACGTTCTTATAGATAACCTTTGTAGAAAGGGGTTAACCAAACACAAGATGTGTCTGCATAAGAAGGATTAGTATTGTCGGCTGTGTCTGCTCAAGAGAAATTAGTATCGTCGACAGATTTTGAGCTTTTCCAGCAACATCAGGCTCACACGGCCATAAAGGACTATAAATACCCAAGAAACTGTTGTGCTGTCTTGACGGAGCAAAGACTCCCGAGCACCCAGCGCTGTTTTTGTTTGTTGTCGCTTGCTAATAAATTCTAATTGGTTTTTAATTGGCGTGTCCTGGTCAGTTTTTCGGACCTTTAATTTATAACACTGGGACTGGGAGGAACTGGGATGAACTGGGTAGGGACTGAAAGGAACTGGGAGGGATTGGAAGGGTATTGAGAGGAACTGAAAGGCAACTGGGAGGGGATCGGGAGCACTGGAAGGGACCTGGGGGGGGATTTGGGGTCCAGGGGGGTTCCGGGAGGTTTTGGCGGTCGCTTTTTTACCTCTCTCCTCCCACACTGCTTTCGGCGCAGCCGCGGTGACGTCATAGAAAGTGCGGCGGCGCCGCAGAGGAGGGGCATTGAGAGAGGCGCAAAGCACAACGGGAGTTGTAGGCGAAGGATGCGCAGTGAGCGGCGGCGCGCAAAGGCTGTTGGGAAATGTAGTCCAGAATCCCGAAGGACTGACCCGACCCGAAACACCGCAGAAACGACCCAAAATCCCTCCCAAATCGCCCTGAAATGCCCCAAACTGGAGCCCAGACGGCACGGAACAGCCAAAAAGCACCAAATAGCCACCAAAGGTACACAAAAAAGGGGATTTGGGGGTAAAATTCAAGGATTTGCGGTTGAAAAGGGGGGTTATGGGTTGAAAAATGGGCATTTGGGGTAAAAAACGATAGGATTTGGGGTGGAAAAGGGAGATTTGGGGTCTAAAAGGGGGGGTTTTGGTAAAAACTCAATGATTTAGGGTGGAAAATGTAGGATTTGGGATAAAAAATGGGCATTTTAAAATAAAAACAAAGGGGTTTAGGGCCGAAAGGGTGTATTTGGAGATGAAAAGAGGGTTGGGCAGGCAGTCAGGTGTGGCTCAAGCATTTCCTGGAAATCTGTGCTTGATGCTGGTCCTGCTCTGCCTCAGCCCTCACTCACCCTCAGGACATTCCTCTGTCTCCATTGTGACCCTGAACAGGGAGCCCTGAGAACTCAGGTGGCAATGCTGAGGTGCAGGGGCTGTGCTGCTGCAGGGAGGCAGCCCCAATGCACCCAGAAATTGAAGGGGAGGAGGAAAAGATGGTGAGCAAATGATCATCACCCCTCTCCCTTTCCCCTCCTTCCCCTGCTACATCACTTTTCATCGTTTGGCTTAGATGGCTCACGTACCTTGTCTCTGGAATTCAGTTTTCCCTACTTTTCTCTCCCAAGTGCACACTATTTGTGAGTCTCCTGCCTAGCAGACCCTTCACAGCACCTTCAACAGCTCAGCTGGAAACTCCTGGAAATTCTTGTACAGTGGAAAGAGATGGACTCTTCAGGGACAGAGTTGCCTCATTAGGAAAAAAGTGTTTCAGGGAGTTGTGACCCCTGATCCTGCTTAGTGTCCTTACTTCTGCATTCCCCTAAAGGCCTTTTCAGCACGGTGGAACTTTTCTCTCCCATTTTTCTGTTGCTTGAAAGCAGAATTTGTCTAATTGCTGTTCTGGGTACTACTGAGAATGACATTGTGTGTCTTAAGCTAAATGTGAGCAACTGAACATTCTCTTTCAATCCACAGAAACAGGCACAGCACTGTGGACACTCATGTCTCCAATCAGAGGAGATCTAGTCTTCTAAGAAGAGCAGTTTGACCTTCTCAGAGGACCTGTTCCTGTCCTTTCACTAAAAATGGAGTCCTTAAACAAAGCGTGAATTCATCCTGATGAGTCAGTGACTTCTGACCAATTCTTTGTACAACAAACAAATGCATGCTCAGGTACTCCACCTGCCAAGCAGGGAAAACAAAGTCCTACAGCACTTTGTGGAGAAAGAGGAATGGGACAACTGCATATCACCAGTGGAGTTCCTCCTCCTGGGACTGAGTGATGTCCCCAGTCTTCAGGTGCCTCTCTTTCTCCTCTCTCTTATGATTTACCTTGTGATAATGTTTGGCAACCTCCTCGTTGTTGTGCACCAGTGACAGATCAGCATCTTCACACGCCCATTTACTTCTTCCTGGGGAATTTCTCCAGTATGAAAATCTGCTATACCTCCACTATCCTGCCCAGGCTGCTGGCCAGCTTCCTAACCAGAGACAGAACAATTCCTGCTCAAGGCTGCATGACACACTTCTTTTCTTTGGCTGTTTTACAGGTACTGAGTGATATCTGCTGGCCACTATGTCTGATTATCAAGACTTGGCCATATGTCAACCCCTGCTCTACACAAGCCTCATAAAAGGGAATGTCTGTCTTCAGCTGGTAGCTGGCCCTTGGCTAGCAGGATTACTGATGGCTACCATAGTCACTGGACAGTTCTCCAGGTTACAGTTCTGTGGTCCTAATGAAATGAATCACTTCTGTGGTTTTGCCCCATTGCTAGAGCTTGCCTGCAGTAACACCAGGGTGCTCAGACTGGTTACCTTCCTAATCTGTGTCCTGGATGTAGTCTTCCTCTTTGTGTTCCCATTGGGATCCTACATCCACATCATAGCTGCCATCCTGAGGATCCCAACCACCATGGGGAGGCAGAAGGCCTTTTCCCCCTGCTCATCTCACCTCATCATGGTCAGTGTTTTCTACAGCACCCCCATCGTTGTCTACATGGTACATAGGTGTCCTGGTTTGGGCCAGAATAAAGGTGATTTTCTGTCTTGTACTTTTGCTTTTAGCTAAGTCTCTTGTAAGTAGTTGCACTTGCTGAAATTAAGAGCAAGTTTCTCAGACAGTGTGTGTTTCTAGGACTGATAACACTTGATGTTTATAGTTACTGCTAGAGACTGGTATGCAGAGCCAAGGACACTGCTCAGCTCTGAGGAACATTTTACCCTCCAGAAGGAATAAAGAGGTCTCACCTGCAGCCCTCCTTTGGGGAGGAACAGACAAGATAGATGCCAGAATTGACCAAACAGAGTATTCCATCACATAGACGTCATACTCAGTACAAATTTGAGGGATCACGAGGGCCAAGCGAGCTTCCAGCTTCTGGCTTCCTGCCCTTCCTGCTTTCCTGCTTCCCTTCCTTCACTCGTTCCCTGTTTCCTTCATCATCCTGGGAGGATTCCATCTGTTCGTCTGCCTATGGTCCTGATCCATGCCAGCCCATATCTGTGTGTTCCCGCCTCCAGTTCCCGACTGCTGCCGACTCCAGGAGTCCAGCCTGGACTTTCCCAGGGCTGCCCTGCAGCCTCGGTGGTGACATGAGAGTTATTGGCGGAAAAGGGGGGAAGGAAGGTGGTATAAATTTTCCTGTATATTTGTATATATTTAGTAATTTTTCCTATTTATCATTACTGTTTCATTAAAGCTGTGTAGCTTAGTTTCCAACCCATAAGTCTCTCTCCCTTATTCTCTCTTCTTTCTTTATCAGGGAGGAGAGAGAGATTAATAGAGAGCATCTGTTACTCTGTTTAATTGCCGGGCCAGTGTTAAACTGCAACACTAGGACAGCCCCACTGAGACAGCTCAACAAAGTGCTCTCCTTTTTCTACACCATCCTCATGCCCATGGTCAATCCCCTCCTCTACAGCCTGGGGAACAGGGAAGTCAAGAGGGCTCTTGGGAATGCACTCAGAAGAAACATGGCCTGAATTCATTGAGAGCTCATAGTAGTTGTGATCCCCCAGGAAAGAACAGGTTGTGATCGAGTCAAGTGTGGACAAATCATAAGTATGGACAAAAAAAAATAATTTGTCCATCTGGTATAACGTTACAAGTGCATGTCCTGGTTTGGGCCAGGATGGAGGTGATTTTCTGTCTTGTACTTTTCCTTTTAGCTAAGTCTCTTGTAAGTAGTTGCACTTGCTGAAATTAACAGCAAGTTTCTCAGACAGTGTGTGTTTCTAGGACTGATAACACTTGATGTTTATAGTTACTGCTAGAGACTGGTATGCAGAGCCAAGGACACTGCTCAGCTCTGAGGAAAACATAAAAGGTCCCACCTGCATCCCTCCTTTGGGGAGGAACGGACAAGATAGATGCCAGAATTGACCAAACAGAGTATTCCATCCCATATACGTCATCCTCAGTATAAATTTGAGGGATCACGAGGGCCAAGCCAGATTTCCTGCTTCCAGCTTCCAGCTGCCTGCCCTTCCTGCCTTTCCTGCTTCCCTTCCTTCACCCGGCATCCTGGAAGGATCCCGTCCGTTTGCCTGCCTGTGCTCCTGATCCGTGCCAGCCCTTATCTGTGTGTTCCTGCCTCCAGTTCCCGACTGCTGCCAACTCCAGGAGTCCAGCCTGGACTTTCCCAGGGCTGCCCTGCAGCCTCGGTGGTGACGTGAGAGCTATTGGGGGAAAGGGGGGAGGAATGTGGTATCCATTTTCTTGTATATTTGTATATATTTATTAATTTTTTTCCTATTTATCATTACTGTTTTATTAAAGTTGTGTAGTTTAGTTTCCAACCCATAAGTCTCTCTCCCTTATTCTCTCTCCTTTCTTATAAGGGAGGAGAGAGAGATTAATAGAGAGCGTCTGTTACTCGGTTTAATTGCCGGGCCAGTGTTAAACCGTGACAGATTTATTGGCGCCCAACGTGGGGCACGAGCAAATTGGCTCGAGTCCAGTTTAAATTTTGACTAATTTGCCTGAATAGTTTGAATTCCAACTCCAGTCGAAGAATGGCTTTGTTGAGTGGGAATCAGACCTTTTCCTTTGGAAATTTCACAGGGTTGGAGATTAAACCAATCATGCCATACCTTTGGTACTTAGGGTATGCAATCTGTTTATTTGCAGCTGGAATTGCTGTCAATATGTGGTTTTTCTTTCGTAAGAGCTGCTTTAGAACCATCATTGCAATATGGTCCTCAATATTGATGTATATCATGGTGCATGGTACAGTGGTGTTTCATACAAGGATTAAGAACTTTGTTAGTAATTACATTTTCCGCCCTCTTTTGAGGAAATATACCTCTCTTGGGCTGAGTTCAGTGGATTCTTGTCAAAACGGCATTATGCTTGTTATAGTTTTGAGCCTCCTGATTCTTGCAGCCATTGTTGTTCAGGTGTCTGTGAATATTTTCATGTGCTATCATATGTTGGTGAGGAATAAGACAACTACAACTAGGGGAACGAGCACACCTCATAAAGAGAGCACCCCCACTCCTGCCGCTTCTCGCCCCCCCTCACACAAGGGCACAACTCAGATAAGGCCGGCCAGCATCGCCAGTGTTTCTGCTACAGCTGCAGCTGCTGTCTCTACCCCCACAGACACTGCTGCTGCTCAGAAAGCAAGCCCTGCTGCTGCTACTGCTGCAGATACCACAGCCTCTCCCCCTCAGCCCACACAGCTACTTGTTGACCCTGTAACTAGGAGAAAAGGAAAACAATGGAAATCAGAAATGAGCCTTAACCCTTCCAAGTCTGAACAAGACGACCAGGTGATAGAGGAAATAGAGGATACTGCCTCTCCTCGTAGAGCAGCTAGAAGAGACTCTAAAGCAGAGTCAGCTGAGGACTCAGACTCAGAATCTGTTCAGTCCTATTCCATGAGAGACTTGCGTACTCTGAGAAAAGACTACAGCCGATTTCCAGGTGAACCACTTCTCTCTTGGTTACTCCGATGCTGGACGGACGGGGCTGCTACCATAACATTAACTCAGAGGGAAGCCAGACAGTTGGGATCCCTGGCCAGAGAGGCAGGTATTGATCGAGCATTTGGGGAAAAGGCTGGAACCACCAGCCTATGGAAGCGACTCTTGTCAGCTGTAAGGGAGAGATATCCCTATAAAGAGGAAATAGACTGCCCACAGGTCAAAGCACCCACACTTGGAAAAGCTCTCAAGTATCTGGAGGAATTGGCTGTACGAGACGTGATCTATAATACTGATGACATTGAAGATCCTTATCACGTACCATGCCCTAGACCTATGCTGCAAAGGTTTGTGCATGCTGCACCACCACCTTTTAACCATACACTATCAGTAATGCTATGGGTTCCTGCAGATGTGGATGCAACTGTGGGTGATGTGATTAAAACAGTACGAGAGTGTGAAGATGCTGTCACAGCCCCTCGTCGGGCCTGGGTCTCAGCTATAAAGAGACAATCTGAGAAACTGCATTCACCCCTTTTCCCTCAGACAGACGGAGGACCCCGCATTGCAGCCATTAAGAAGAGACGCCCTCCTATGAGACGGAATCGAGAGAAACAGAATTCAGTAAGAGGAATCTTACGGTCACTCCTGAGTGAGTATGGAGAGGACATGAAAAAGTGGGATCAGAAACCTACTGCTGTCCTAGAGGAGCAAGTACGTAAGTTGCTGACTAAGACGAAGGCAAAAGGAGGTCCTTCTAAAAAGATGGCTGCTCAAGTCTCCAGTGTGGAGTTACCCAATTCAAATATGCTGGTGACTCAAGATCCCTCTACATCAGGTGTGAGTACTGGGGATGCAAACTCCAGTAATGCACATACTGACAATGTTGTATGTGCTCAAGCTTAGAGGTGCCCTGCCTCCAGCCACGTGGAGGAGAGGGACAACCGAATTTATTGGATTGTGTGGATTCGATGGCCTGGCACATTAGAGCCACAAAAATATAAAGCCTTGGTGGACACTGGTGCACAGTGCACACTAATGCCATCGAATCAGAAAGGGACAGAATCCGTCACTATTTCTGGAGTGACGGGGGGATCCAAAGAACTGACTATTGTGAAGGCTGATGTGAGCCTCACTGGAATAAAGTGGCATAAGCACCCGATAGTGACTGGTCCAGATGCTCCTTGCATCCTTGGCATAGACTACCTCATGGGAGGTGATTTCGAGGACCCGAAAGGGTACCGGTGGTCCTTTGGTACTGCAGCTATTAAGACTGAGAATGGAGAATGGCTGCATGCTTTGTTCAGCCTTTCAGACAAATCCTTTGTAGTGGGTTTGCTGAGAACTATAAACCAGCGGGTGCCAAATGCTATTTCAGTAGTGCATCGAAGACAATATTGTGTCAACAGAGATGCTGTGATCCCCATTCACAAGCTGATCCGGCAACTAGAGAGCCAAGGAGTGATCAGCAAGACTCACTCACCCTTCAACAGTCCTGTATGGCCAGTGAGAAAGCCTAATGGAGAGTGGAGGCTGACAGTGGACTATCGTGCCCTGAATGAGGTTACTCCACCACTAAGTGCTGCTGTGCCAGACATGCTAGAACTTCAGTATGAGCTGGAGTCGAAGGCAGCCAGGTGGTATGCTACTATTGACATTGCTAATGCATTTTTTGCTATTCCTATAGCACCAGAATGCAGGGCACAGTTTGCTTTCACCTGGAGAGGTATCCAGTACACTTGGAATCGACTGCCCCAGGGGTGGAAACACAGTCCTACCATCTGCCATGGACTGATCCATGATGCCTTGGAAAAGGGTGGAGCTCCAGAACATCTACAGTACATCGATGACATCATTGTGTGGGGTGACACAGCAAAGGAAGTCTACGAGAAAGGTAAGAAGATAATTGAAATCCTTCTAGAGGCTGGTTTTGCTATCAAAAGAAGCAAGGTCAAGGGACCTGCACAAGAGATACAGTTTCTGGGAATTAAGTGGCAAGATGGACGTCGCCACATCCCAATGGACGTGATTAACAAAATAACAGCTATGGCCCCACCAACTACCAAAAAGGAAACTCAGTCCTTCTTAGGAACTGTTGGTTTCTGGAGGATGCATATTCCTCTTTATAATCAGATTGTGAAACCTCTCTATGAGGTTACTCGGAAGAAGAAAGCCTTTAAATGGGGCTCAGAACAACAAGCTGCTTTTGAGAGTATTAAACAGGAGATTGTGCAGGCAATGGCCCTTGGACCAATTCGAACAGGGCCAGACATTAAAAATGTTCTTTACACCGGAGATGGAGGTGATGGTCCTACATGGAGCCTCTGGCAGAAAGCTCCAGGAGAGACTCGAGGCCGACCTCTTGGATTTTGGGGTCGAAACTACAAAGGCTCCGAAGCCAACTACACAGCCACTGAAAAAGAGATATTGGCCGCATACGAAGGAGTTAGAGCTGCTTCAGAAGTGATTGGTACTGAAGCACAGCTCCTCCTGGTGCCACGATTCCCTGTACTGGGTTTTATGTACACAGGTAGAGAATCTTCCCATCATGCTACCGATGCTACCTGGAGTAAGTGGATTGCTTTACTCTCACAGAGAGCTAGGATAGGAAGACTTGATCGTCCAGGAATTGTAGAAGCAATAACACATTGGCCAGAAGGCAAACACTTTGGAATGCCACCAGAAAAAGTGGTAAAACGGGCTGAAGAAGCCCCACCATATGACCAATTACCAGAGGATGAAAAACAATATGCTCTTTTCACTGATGGATCCTGTCGTCTGGTAGGAGGCCATCGAAGGTGGAAAGCTGCTGTATGGAATCCTACACGACTAGTTGCAAAAACAGATGAAGGAGATGGTGAATCAAGTCAATTCGCAGAGGTCAAAGCCATCCAATTGGCTTTAGACATTGCTGAACAAGAAAAGTGGCCGAGACTTTATCTCTATACTGATTCATGGATGGTAGCAAATGCCTTATGGGGTTGGTTAAAGCAATGGAAACAAAACAACTGGCAACGTAGAGATAAACCTATCTGGGCTGCTGAACTGTGGAAAGACATTGCTGCTAGGTTAGAGAAACTTGATGTAAAAGTGCGTCACGTAGATGCCCACGTACCTTCATATCGAGCTACTGAAGAACACCAAAACAACCAACGAGCAGATGAGGCTGCTCAAGTGTTCCAAATAGACCTGGACTGGGACCATAAAGGTGAACTGTTTTTAGCCAAATGGGCCCACAATGCTTCAGGTCATCAAGGCAGGGATGGAACATATTGATGGGCTCGTGACCGAGGGGTGGATTTATCTTTGGACGCTATTGCGCAGGTTATCCACGATTGTGACATATGTGCTGCAATTAAGCAAGCTAAAAGGTTGAAACCTCTGTGGTATGAAGGGAGATGGTCAAAATATAGGTATGGGGAGGCCTGGCAAGTTGATTACATCACACTGCCTCAAACCCGCCAGGGTAAGCGCTATGTGCTTACAATGGTGGAGGCAAGTACAGGATGGCTGGAAACATATCCTGTGCCTCATGCCACAGCCCGGAACACTATTCTGGGCCTAGAGAAACAAGTCCTGTGGAGACATGGTACATCAGAAAGAATTGAGTCAGATAATGGAACTCATTTCAAAAATAGTCTTATAAATAACTGGGCTAAAGAACATGGTATTGAGTGGATATACCATATCCCCTATCATGCACCAGCCTCAGGTAAAATTGAAAGGTACAATGGACTGTTAAAAACTACCTTAAAGGCAATGGGTGGTGGAACTTTTAAAAACTGGGACAAGCACTTGGCAAAAGCTACCTGGTTAGTTAATACCAGGGGTTCCATCAATCGAGCTGGTCCTGCTCAGTCAGATCTTCTACACACAGTAGATGGGGACAAAGTGCCTGTGGTGCATGAAAAGAATCTGCTAGGGAAAACAGTTTGGGTTTATCCTGCCTCGGGCAAAGGCAAACCCATTCGTGGGGTTGCTTTCGCTCAAGGGCCTGGACACACTTGGTGGGTGATGATGAAAGGTGGAGAAGTACAATGTGTACCACAAGGGAATCTAACATTAGGTGAGAATTCCTAATTTCTGCTTGTCTAGCTTAATCAGTAATGCATGGACTCTTTGGGAGTCATGAACTTGTATCCCACCTTAAATACTGTTATGTGAGTTGTTGCAAAAACTAACAGTGTTCTGTGAGTGTTTTTCAGGATGATTTTGTGATGATGAAATCAGAACTAGATCCATCGGCTGGCACCCAGTAACTTCCTTGAAGTTAACGTCTGCAACCTGCAACTTGTGGACCATGAACATGAACTGTGAAAATTGCTCCTTCTTTTGAAAATCTCCTACAATAGATGAGCATCAGCAATCATAGACTCATTACTTAGTGAATTTTAGCACAGAGAGGTAGTAATAATTTGTGTATAGTTATGTTTAGGGATAAGAGATAGTAATGATTGGAGCATGACGCAAATGGTATGGAATAAGGGGTGGAATGTCCTGGTTTGGGCCAGGATAGAGGTGATTTTCTGTCTTGTACTTTTGCTTTTAGCTAAGTCTCTTGTAAGTAGTTGCACTTGCTGAAATTAAGAGCAAGTTTCTCAGACAGTGTGTGTTTCTAGGACTGATAACACTTGATGTTTATAGTTACTGCTAGAGACTGGTATGCAGAGCCAAGGACACTGCTCAGCTCTGAAGAAAACATAAAGAGGTCCCACCTGCATCCCTCCTTTGGGGAGGAACGGACAAGATAGATGCCAGAATTGACCAGAGTATTCCATCCCATATACGTCATCCTCAGTATAAATTTGAGGGATCACGAGGGCCAAGCCAGATTTCCTGCTTCCAGCTTCCGGCTGCCTGCCCTTCCTGCCTTTCCTGCTTCCCTTCCTTCACCCCGGCATCCTGGAAGGATCCCGTCCGTTTGCCTGCCTGTGCTCCTGATCCGTGCCAGCCCTTATCTGTGTGTTCCTGCCTCCAGTTCCCGACTGCTGCTGACTCCAGGAGTCCAGCCTGGACTTTCCCAGGGCTGCCCTGCAGCCTCGGTGGTGACGTGAGAGCTATTGGGGGAAAGGGGGGAGGAATGTGGTATCCATTTTCTTGTATATTTGTATATATTTATTAATTTTTTTCCTATTTATCATTACTGTTTCATTAAAGTTGTGTAGTTTAGTTTCCAACCCATAAGTCTCTCTCCCTTATTCTCTCTCCTTTCTTATAAGGGAGGAGAGAGAGATTAATAGAGAGCGTCTGTTCCTCAGTTTAATTGCCGGGCCAGTGTTAAACCGTGACAATCAGTTCCCTATCCCTGCTCCTACTTCCCTTAACCCTTTAACACCCACTGCTCCACCTCTTCTAGATCCAACATGGGGAGGGGAGGGGAGGGTGGTGGAGGGGATAGTGGCGGGGGGGGAAGGTGGAATCAACAATTGCAATTGCATCATAAATGGCAAATGCTGTGTGAAAATGAAGCTGTGATTCCCAGACAGAACACCGATGCATTATACGGAGTGCAAGCACAAATGTTACTTGGTGCTTGTCCTTTTGTATGTGCAGATTTGCAGGCATGGTTTCAAACTGAAGTGTTACAACTTTCACAAGAATTGGCGTATAAAGCTTTGCAAACTGTGCATGATCCTGCACAAGCAACTCCCTCTTTTACAAATATTAAATGAGGGAGTGGAGCCATATCCAAAATTTGTGGATCACTTATATTCAGTGGTAATATCACATCCCGACTTGACAGAAGAGATGAAAACAAAATTTTTTATATGTCAGCATATGACAATGCTAATGAAAAAAACTAAATGTGCATTAGGACTGCTCCGAAAAGGTGCTACAGCAGCCCAATTGTTAGAAGCTTCTGAGCAAATGCTAGAAGCAGATAAAGCTGCTTAAGGACCATCATTGCAATATGATTTATATTGTGGTGCATGGTCCACTGGTGTTTCATACAGAGACAAAAAACAAACAAACAAACAAACAAAACCAAAACAACAACAACAAAAAAAACTTGGTAATTACACTTGAGTTTTGGTTTGGGAAATTGTACCACTTCTTTTAATTTTAGGCTAACTTCATTAGATTTTATGAGAATGAGTATGCCTTTTCAGAGCCCGAGAGTTGCTGCGGGGAGTGAGAGCTGCTCCTCGTACAGAGAGCACCCTCACTCCTGCCTCCGCAGCCGCTTCTCGCCCCCCCGCACACAAGGGCACAACTCAGATGTGGCCAGTGAGCATTGTATCTGTTACAGCTGCAGCTGCTGTCTCTACCCCCACTGACACTGCTGCTGCTCAAAAAATGAGCCCTGATGCAGACACCACAGCAAAAAAAAAAAAAAAAAAAAAAAAAAAAAAGGGGGGGGGGAAAGTGCGTGCCTTTGCTGTCTTTGTTTATTAGGCCTTTTTGAGCCTCAAGTTGGCACCCATGGAGGAAACTAGGACTCCACTGTGCCGTGACCCGGGAGGGGTCTGGGGACGCTTTTGGGGCCCCCCGACGAATTTTTGTCGGATAAGCCTTCTCTACCCTCTTGGTTCTATCCACCAGTGGACACCAGACCTTCCTCATACTAAAAAGGTATTTAAGTCCTTCCACTGCAGTGTGAAATGTGCTTTTCATATTGTATTGATAATAGGTTCTTGTTAATGTTGTAATTCATGTGATCGTTTATATGTTGATTATGGGATCCCTTGTCTATGTGTTGATTGTTGATTGTGCTATTCTGTTGCACTGCTAAGTAGATGAACTTAACTTATGGTATTTTAACACAGATGCTAAAAGATGTTGATAGTGTCAGACGCAGTTTTACAATATCGTGCTGCCACTGACTTTTTATTACTAGCTTTTAGGTTATGTTTGTGAAGACTTTGATGGAGTGTATTTGCATGAATTTATCTGATCATTCAGAGTCAATTCACAACCAAAAACGATTGATTAAGATAACATGAAAAATTAACTCTTGCATATATTGGGTTAAATGAATGGTTAAATCACTTAAGGATATAGGGATAGCTTAGAGATTTAATTAGACAAGGTTTATCAATTATATTTGTTATTATTGGTTTTGATGCTTTCGTATTATTAGTATGTTGTTTATGGCAATGTATTATTAGCATGTTATCTCACGTGATGAAGTAAGTCAGGATTGCTCAAAAACAAAAAGGGGGATATGTTGGGAAACTGTCTGGAAGAAAACAGACGTGAGCAATCCTGACTCTTTAGCTTTAGCTAGAGTAAACTACGGGCCTTAAGACCCAGTTGCAAGGTTACTGAAAGATGAGCTATGGGAAAAAGATAAGGGAGCTGGCAGTAGAAAAGAAGAATAACAGGATAATGAGGTAGCCAGCAGAAGTTCTGTGAGAACAGAATTTGTGTCCAAGATATAGCCACCTGCAAGATATCGTTATATAAACAAAGGCTCTATATTAAGCGAGTGTCCACTGTTAATAAACGACTTCACTTTAACCATATTGGTGACTGCGTGTCGTCCTTTAAGCCTCCGCGGATTTTTTCCTACACAGGATTAACTCCTGTAAAGAGAGGAGAGCAGGCCAAGCTGTTTGTGTGAATTTGCTTTATGTAGAATTAAAACTTGTAATATATGTTAATGAATTTGTATTCATAACCAGCAAAATTCAGGGTTAAACTGAGAAAGAAGTGAACAAAGCAGCTGAGACATGTCATTTTCCACTAGAACAATGTAACCAAACAGAAGGCCAGAACGGGATTAACTTCTGTCTCAAAGATAATTAAAAGTGTAGGTCTTGTTCTTAAAACAAGACACTGCCAAGGCCATTTAGGCGCCAGCTGGGCACCAAAGAATGTGAACATCTGCACAAGAAGGACATAAAAGATGTCACCACTAACAGATAAGAAGAAAGTTATGGCTAGGGTCTGATATCGCCTTGTAACAATATAATGAAGTCAGCAAGAATTGAGAATGTAACGATGTTGTAACCTCCCCTTTTACTGTATAAATACCCTAACCCTTTCCCTTAACCATCGGAACTCTTTGTCCAGCGAGATCTGGGAGTTCCCCGGATCCACAAATAAATACCTTTTACTGTTTAAAGGCTTAAAACTCTGTCTCTAAACAGTTTTATTAGGCCTTTTTGGGTTTCACCTGGATCACAGCACAACGGAGTCCAGTCCTGCCGTGGTCGCCAAATTAAAGCTCAAAAAGGCCTAATAAAACTGTTTAGATCTTTCTCTTTTTCAATCAAGGTCCTTTTGCTGATGGTACTTTGCAAACCCTATTTGCGCCACAGGTGTTGCAATTAACCCAAAGACTTGCTTTGCAGGCACTGACAACAATTCAAGAACCAGGTCGATGCATGTCTTTTCTCATGTTAAACAGGGTTTAAATGAGTCTTTTCCTGATTTTGTTGATAAGCTGTTCAGGGCAATCCAAGGTCATCCTGATTTGGATGAGGATTCCAAACAGTGTATGTTTAAGGTTTTAGCTTTTGATAATGTGAATGACAAAACAAGACAAATTTTAGGACCGTTGCCTCAAACTGCTGAGGTTGCAGATATGATTGAGCTCGTGGAGCGCACTCGGCAATCGGAAAAAGCTGCCTATATGGCTGCTGCATTAAAAGGTATGGTGCCAACAGCACCAAAATGCAAGTCACCGAAAGATAAAAAATGTTTTCGTTGTGGTAAAGTGGGTCATTCTAAAGTGCAATGCAGAGTTGCAGGACCCAAACGGAAATGGTGTTCCAATTGTAATAGGAATAATCACAATGCATCTGAGTGCCGGCAATTGGGAAACCGGCTGCCGAGCGTGAACTACCCACGCGCCAAGACACAAATTCAGGGAGCATGGTGTGATGGTCAGGGAGCTCAGGGACCCCAGGGGCCCTGGACACCGTCAGCTCAGCCACTCACGGGAGCGCCAGCGTTGACGTGGAAACCGAAGTAGATGTAACATTGTTAAACTCTAACGTACATTTAGTGGAATCGAATATTCAGGGACCCTTGGGGCATAATTTGTGTGCTTTACTTTTAGGACAGTCATCCACATCTAGACAGGGTATTTTTGTAGTCCCTAGTGTGACCATGCTGACTCCACTGGATTAGTAAAAATCATGGTGATGTAAACACTTTAAAAATACAAAAATATGTCTCCTGAATCAATCTTTTCTTTGTTCCTTTCTCCCTGCTATGTTGCAACATTTTGTCAATTAACATATGTTTACCTCACCATATGCCTGACAGGCACCTAAAAGATAAGAATGCTTATCAGGTCGCCTCCTGGTGCATGGTGGAGACAATGAAAGTAGCAGGACACCAAAAAGAAGAAAAGATAAGGATAACTCATCTCCAGGAAGTCTGGAAGTCTGTGTGCATCAGGGACTTATGCAAAAAAGGGACTCCTCTTCTTTTCCTGTATAAAATGTCCAGGAGAAAAGGAGAAGCGGCGGCTTTCTTCTAGACTCCCCCTCTCTCAGCACTTTGGCTTCAGCTACGGGACAGAGAAGCGGCAGGAGCGACAGACCCTACACACCCGACTACAGCCAGAGGCCAGGGCCGGCAGACAGTGATAACATCTTAATTACTCCCTCCTTCTTTTCTCTTCTTAACGACTCTTCTCTCCAAAGTAACTAATTGTATAAATCCTAAATAAATCCTTGCAACTTGTATAAATCATAAAGCCTTGTTATTTTTGTAAATTCACGCGTCGTCTATGAGTAGTGGCTGAATTTTCCTCGCAAACAAAATATAAATAATAACTCGGATCGTAACACATGGTTTATACTATTACTCCACCGGTATCCATTCCTAAAGGCAGTAGAATAGCTCAATCAGTACCATTTTTGACACAGGTACCGTGTAAAGGTGAAAGGGACAGAGGAAATGGAGGCTTTGGCTCCACTGGAGCACCACAAGTTTATTTTGCTATGGATATTATAAAATGAAAACCTGAGGTAGAGGTACTTATTAGATCTAAATGCAGTGAGACTATTAAATTGAAAATGATGATTGATACAGGAGCAGATGTTACAATAATTTCTCAGCAGCATTGGCCCTTAACGTGGTTAACATGGTGGGCACCATACCATCTCCAGCAGGGATTATGGGTGTAGGAGGAACGCAGACGACTAGAGTTAGTAAAGATCCAGTTGCTTTACAATTTACTGATGGGTCACAAGCGTCAGTGAGACCCTATGTCATGCATATACTTATTATGTTAATAGGGAGACACGTCCTCAATCAAGTGAATGCTAGACTTGTAACACAGCCTTTTTAGTAGCGGCCACTGAAGGGCAGCCGATCCTAAAAATCGGGTGGTCTACCGACGACCCTGTCTGGATAGATCAGTGGCCGCTAACTAAGGACCGGCTGCTGCATGTAAAGGAATTGGTACAAGAACAACTCATGGCTGGGCATATTGTACCGTCTACATCGCCATGGAATACACCTGTATTTACAATTCCTAAAAAATCTGGAAAGTGGCGTTTATTGCATGATTTGCGTGCCATCAATGCGATCATGGAGACTGTGGGAGCGTTACAGCCAGGACTACCGTCTCCAGTAATGATACCAGAAAATTGGGATCTGTTGGTAATAGATTTTAAAGGTTGTTTCTTTACAATTCCTTTGCATCCAGAAGATGCTGAGCGATTTGCCTTTTCAGTTCTTTCTGTTAATAAGGCTGAGCCAGCAAAAAGATATCATTGGGTTGTACTACCGCAGGGAATGAAGAACTCCCCAACAATGTGTCAAATTTATGCTGCTTGGGCCCTGCAGCCTTTACGATCACAGTTTCCTGAGTTGACTATCTATCATTATATGGATGACATTTTGATTGCAGGAAGGTCACTCAATTACAACGATGTTTTAGCTCAGGTGACGAAGACTGTAGAACAACATGGTTTAAAAATTGCTCCAGAAAAGGTACAAAAGCATGAGCCTTGGAAATATCTGGGGTGGACAATCACAGGGAGTGCAGTGCGACCGCAGAAGGTTGCCCTTAAAACAGAAATTACTACGCAAAGTGATGTACAGAAACTTGTGGGTGATATCCAATGGGTGAGGTCACTTTGCTGGATTACTAATGATGATTTACAGCCTTTGATTGATCTTTTGGGGACCACGCCTAATGTAACCGATAGAAAAGAGTTACAACCAATACACCAAAAGGCACTGACTGTTATTCAGGAGAAAATTTTGACATGTCATGCATCTCCTTTTGTAGAAGAGTTGCCGATAACGTTAATGATAATAAATTCAGGTCAAGATCGAGTTCATCCCTTTGGGTTATTAGTTCAATGGGATGAAACGAAAAAAACAAGCTTTAAGAATTTTAGAATGGATTTTTTTCTCAATCCGCTTATGCAAAACGATTACAACGAGGGTTGCAGTCTTATCTCAAATTGTTATAAAGGGCAGAGCGCGATGTCAAGGCATCGCTGGAGTAGACCCAGGTCGGATCATTTTGCCCCTTATGCAGGACTATTTGATTTGGTTGTTGCGAATTTCAACAGACCTACAAATAGCCTTGGCACAGTTTGGCGGGGAAATAACGAATTCTTACCCCTCATATCGCTTGTTACCACTTTTGTCTGACATGCAGTGGGAGTCATGTAGTTTTTTATCTGACAATCTGGTGGACAGCATAACGGTCTTTACGGATGCCGCGAAAAAATCTCATAAAGCTGTTTTTACCTGGGAGGAGACGCCTGGACAATGGAAGGAACATTTAATTCAAGGGAAGTCATTTGACTCTCTGCAAACCCTTGAACTTACCGCTGTTGAACTGTTATTTGGGCTTTCAAAACATGGAATAACACTCCTGTTCATATAGTCTCTGACTCACTTTATGTAGTAGGTATTGTCTTGAGGATGTATCATGCAATTTTGCAGGAAATTTCGAATAAGCATTTGTATTTGTTATTGCAGAAGCTATTGAGACTCTTAGCTGAAAGAGAACATTCTTACTTTATTACTCATATCCGGAGTCATCTTAATGATCGAGGGTTGGCTATCGGTAATAACCAAGCTGACCATTTGGTTGCACCAGCATGGACTGGTCCTTCTGTTGATATTTTTGCTCAAGCTCGACAGTCTCATGCCTTTTTCCATCAATCTGCTAAAATGTTAGCGAGGCAATTTCACTTACCTCTGGGGGATGCCCAGGGAATTGTGAAATCTTGCCCTGATTGCCAAAAACTTGATCTTGGTATTGGGATGGGAGTCAATCCTAAAGGTTTGAAGTCTTTGGAACTGTGGCAAGTGGACGTCACTCATGTAGACCAGTTTGGATGCTTAAAATATGTACATGTAGTTAAAGATACCTTTTCTATGGCCATTTGGGCCTCCGCAAAGACTGGTGAGGCAACAAAACGTTATCAGACATCTATATGTGTCCTTTGCTGTTTTAGGAGTACCTCAGTCCATCAAGACAGATAATAGCCCCGCTTATTCTTCTACTCGCTTTCAACAGGTCTGTGGACAATGGGGCATCCGACATGTTACTGGTATCCCTCATAACCCTACGGGACAGGCAATAGTGGAACATTGCCATTCAGTATTAAAGGCTCTCCTTGAGAAACAAAAACGGGGGGAAGAAGGGAGTCCTCCGCAGGACCGGTTAAGCAAGGCTGTATATGTCATGAATTATTTGCGCCTTACAGGAGATCGTACAGAGCCTCCGATATTAATACATCAAAAGGCTTTAGCAGACTCTGAAGCTTCAGAACCTTCCCAAAAAATTTTGGTGGAATTCAAGAATTTGAACACTGGAGAATGGGAAGGGCCGGCAGAGGTAAAACTAACTGGTCGAGGTTATATGTGTTTACTTACAGTTACCGGAGTGTGTTGGGTACCGGCCAGATGGGTTCGTCCATGGAAACAAATGCCTCCAAATGCGAACTCACAGTGATGCTGTTTATGATATGAGTTTTGGTTTGGGAGATTGTACCACTTCATTTGATTTTAGGCTAACTTCACCAGATTTTAGTAGCAATGTCATTTCATTTTTTAATCTTCTAGTGGTTGTTGTTAATTTTCCTCATATATAGGTCAGCAGTAAGAAAAAAAAAACAAAAAAGAACAACAAAAAAAAACCCCAAAAAACCAAAAAAAAAGCAAACAAAAAAACCCACAGTAATGAGAATGAGTATGCCTTTTCAGAGGCCGAGAGTTGCGGCAGAGAGTGAGAGCTGCTCCTGGTACAGAGAGCACCCCCACTCCTGCCTCCGCAGCCACTTCTCGCCCCCCCTCACACAAGGGCACAACTCAGATATGGCTGGTGAGTATCGCCAGTGTATCTGTTACAGCTGCAGCTGCTGTCTCTACCCCCACAGACACTGCTGCTGCTCAGAAAAAAAGCCCTGCTGCAGACACCACAGAAAATAAAAAAAAAAAAAAAGAAAGAAAAAAAAGGGAAAATAGGGGGGGGGAAGAGTGTGCCTTTGCTGTTTAAAGGCTTGGAATTCTGTCTCTAAACAATTTTATTAGGCCTTTTTGAGCCTCAAGTTGGCACCCATGGAGGAAACTAGGACTCCACTGTGCCGTGACCCGGGAGGGGTCTGAAGACGCTTTTGGGGCCCCCCAACGAATTTTTGTCGGATAAGCTTCCTCTACCCTCTTGGCTCTACGCGCCAGTGGACACCAGACCTTCCTCATACTAAAAAAGTTTTTCCACTGCAGTGTGAAATGTGCTTTTCATATTGTATTGTATTGATAACAGGATTTTGTTAATGTTGTAATTCATGTGATTGTTTATATGTTGATTATGGGATCCCTCGTCTATATGTTGATTGTTGATTGTGCTAGCCTGTTGCACTGCTAAGCAGATGAACTTAACTTCTGGTATTTTAACACAGATGCTAAAAGAGGTTGATAGTGTCAGACATGCAGTTTTATAATATCGTGCTGCCACTGACTTTTATTGTCAGCTTTTAGGTTATGTTTGCTAAGACTTTGATGGGGTGTATTGCATGAATTTATCTGATCATTCAGAGTCAATTCACAACCAAAAACGATTGATTAAGATAACATGAAAAAATCAACTGTTGCATATACTGGGTTAAATGAATGGTTAAATCGCTTAAAGATATGGGGATAGCTTAGAGATTTAATTTAGACAAGGTTTATCAATTATATTTGTTATTATTGGTTTTGATTATTAGTATGTTATTATTGCTTTTGTATTATTAATATGTTGTTTGTGGCAATGTATCATTAGCATGTTATCTCGCGTGATGAAGTCAGGATTGCTCATAAACAAAAAGGGGGATATGTTGGGAAACTGTCTGGAAGAAAACAGACGTGAGCAATCCTGACTATTTAGCTTTAGCTAGAATAAGCTAAGGGCCTTGAGGCCCAGTTGCAAGGTTACTGAAAGATGAGCTATGGGAGAAAGATAAGGGAACTGGCAGCAGAAAAGAAGAATAACAGGATAATGATGTAGCCAGCAGAAGTTCTGTGAGAAGAGGGTTTGTGGCCGAGATATAGCCACCTGCAAGATATTGTTATATAAACAAGGGTTCTATATAAAGCGAATTGTTAATAGACGACTTCACTTTAACCATATTGGTGACTACGTGTCGTCCTTAGGCCTCCGCGGATTTTCTACAAGACAGGACCTGCCCTTCCTAAACCCGTGCTGGCTGGGTCTAATCCTTTGTCCATCCTGTAGGTGTAGTGAAATGAGGCAATGAAGCAATCAGGTGTGGCTAATTACAAGGTGGAGGTGTGAGCTTATGCCAAGCCCACCTGTGCCCAATTAAGGGCTACCCCAACTGCGCATTAGCAGGATTGGGCAACCAATAAAAGGTGAACTTCAGAATGCATGCTCAGCTTACGCTCCAACTCACAACCTCGGCATTGCTTGGCTTTGTACTGCTTCTATAAGCACCGCGCTTACCTGATTGCACCACTGGAGCTCACTCTCAGCACCTCGCTAACCTGATTGCGCCACTAGAGCTCACCCAAAGGTGAGGCTCGAACTCACAGCCTCAGCATTGCTCAGGTTTGTACTGCTGTATAAGTACCATATGCCAACCGGCTGCGCCACCAGAGCATGCCCCTGGAGCTCACCCCCAGCACCGCGCTGACCTGATACATCTCTTTTATTGGTTGCCCAATCCTGCTCATGCGCAGTTGGGGTAGGCCTTAATTGGGCACAGGTGGGCTTGGCACAAGCTCATGCCTCCCACCTCATAATTAGCCACACCTGATTGCCTCATTGCCTCATTTCACTACATGTAGGTGCTGTGTGATTGCCCCCAGGATGATCTGCTCCATAACCTTGCCAGGCATTGAGGTCAGGCTGATGGGCCTGTAGTTTCCCAGGTCCTCCTTCCGGCCCTTTTTGTGGACTGGCATGACATTCGCCAACTTCCAATCATCTGGGATGTCCCCAGTGAGCCAGGATTGTTGGTAGATGATAGAGAGAGGCTTGGCGAGCTCTTCTGCCAGCTCCCTCATCACCCTTGGGTGGATCCCATCTGGTCCCATAGATTTGTGGGGATCCAAGCAGCTCAGTAGGTCACTGACTGTTTCCTTCTGGCTTACAGTGGGGCTGTTCAGATTCTCGTCTCTGCAAGCTCCAGAAGCCAAATGTCCTCAGGACAACCTGTCTTGCTATTGAAAACTGAGGCAAAGAAGGTTTTAAATACCTCGGCCTTTTCTTCATCTTTGATGACTATATTCCCACCCACATCCAGTAGAGAATGGAGGTTTTCCCTGCCCCTCCTTTTGCTATTGATGTATCTGTAGAAGGACTTTTTGTTATCCTTCGCAGAGGTGGCGAGATACAGTTCAAGTTGTGCCTTTGTCTCTCTAATTTTCTTTCTACATGACCTAACTATATTCCTAAATTCTTCATAAGTAGTTAACCCTTTTTTCCATAATCGGTAGGCTCTCTTCTTTACCCTAATTTCTTTCAAAATCTCCCGGTTCAGCCAGACCAGTCATCTTCCCTGCTGGTTCGCCTTTCAGCACACCAGGACAGCCTGCTCCTGTGCTTTCAAAACTTGCTTCTTGAAGTACGTCCATCCCTCCTGGACCCCTTTGTTTTCAAGGGCTGTTTTCCAGGGTACATTCTGAATCAGTCTTCTAAAAAGGCCAAAATCTTCCCTCCGGAAGTCCAACATAGAGGTTTTATTGATGGCCCTCCTTGCATCCCTGAGCATTGAAAACTATTATTTCATGATCACCGTGTCTCAGACGTCCATCCCTGGTGGGCTCATTTACCAGCTGGAGCAGGAGATTATCCTATATACACTCTATGAATTTCCTAGACCGCCTCCTCTCTGCTGTGTGGAGTTCCCAGCAGACATCCGGCAGGTTAAAGTCACCCACGAGAACAAGGGCTGACGATTTTGAAACATCCACCAGCTGCTTGTAGAATAATTCATCACCCTCATCATCCTGATTGGGTGGTCTGTAACAGACTCCCACCAGGATATCAGCCTTGTTTGCCTTCCCCCTGATTCTGATCCACAGGCACTCAACCTTATTGTTACCGACTTCAACTTCTACAGAGTCAAGAGACTCTCTAACATATAGGGCTACCCCTCCACCTCTCCTACCCTGCCTGTCCCTTCTGAAGAGCCTGTAGCCACCTATGGCAGCACTCCAGTCATGGAAGTCATCCCACCACGTTTCCGTGATAGCGACTACACCATAGCTTTCCTGCTGCACGATGGCTTCCAGCTCCTCTTGTTTGTTGCCCATGCTGCGTGCATTGGTGTACATGCACTTCAGCTGGGCTGCTGATTTGGCTCTTAACTTGGGCTGTCCACCCTTGGGCTCCATTCTGGAGAGCCCGGTTTCAACCCCATCCCCCTTCAAATCTAGTTTAAAGCCCTCCTTATCAGCCCCGCCAACTTATAGGCTAGAGTCTTTTTGCCCTTGCTAGATAGATGAAGCCCATCTGGTTTGAAGAGACTAGGTTTGATAAAATTTGGCCCATGCTCAAAAAACCCAAAGTTCCGCCGGTGGCACCAATCCCTTAGCCACCTATTAATATGATAGGTTTTCCTGCTCCTCTCCTCATTCATCTCTGCTACTGCAGGAATTGAGATGAACACCACCTGTGCTCCTGACCCATCAACTAAACGACCCAGTGCCTTGAAGTCCTTTTTGATTGCCTTAGTACTTCTTCCATTAATGTCATCACTGCCAGCCTGGACTACCAACAGTGGATAATAATCAGAGGGCTGAATTAGCTGAGGGAGTCTCCTACTAATATCCCTCACCCGGGCCCCAGGAAGGCAGCAGACCTCCCTGTGGAATGGGTCCAGTTGACATATAGGGCCCTCAGTTCCCCTCAGAAGGGAGTCACCAACTACAACTATCCTCCTTTTTTTCTTTGTAGCTGATGTTGTAACCTGTCTGGTAGACAGGGGGTGAACAGGAGACCTTCCACACAGATCTTCCTTTTGTCTGTCCTCCACCTGATTCTCTGAGTCCAGGGCCTCATATCTGTTCTCTAAGGGCACCTGGGGAGATGGTGGGGGTTGGGAGGGGATTCTTTTGCCTCTCCGATGAGGGACCTGTTTCCATTCCCCCCCATCCCTCTGGTTTGCTCCAACTGCCTGATGGCAGGAGGGGCAGGGCTTCACTGTCTCCTCCTGGACTTCTTTTGGGTTAGAAAGGGTGTGACTCCACCAGTCAATTTCCCTTTCACTGTCCCTAACACTTCTTAGTCTCTCTACCTCCTCCTTGAGCTCTGCCACCAGGCATAGCAAGTCATTCACTTGCTCGCATCACACGCAAACCCCACTCACACCATCCTCTGGTGCTAACATGAGGCTCAGACAGTCTACACAGCCAGAGGCCTGAACAGCTACATCCCTCTTGCTGTCCCTCTTAAGGGGTTCTGTCTGTGTGGACACACCCTGTGTCTTAACAGCAACAGTTTTTGCTTTTTTGGAGACCATTGCTCCTTCAAGAGAGCTGGGAGGTGGGTTTGCCCCTCCTGCTTGCCCTGCCTGTGTGAACTGCCTCGCTAACTGCTGTGCCCCGTTCCTGTTTGCCTGCTGCTCTTCGCCGCGCTCCGGGTCGCTGGCGCTCCTCGCAGCTCTTTATATCCCTCTCCGCAGTGCTGGATGCCGCCCCCTTCTCAGCTGAGTGGTCATGGGGGTCTCTGCGGTGACCCTGGGGGTATATAAGGGGTGTGGAGACCTGGGGTGCCCATATCTGGGAGAGCACCTCTCTCAGGAGTCAGCAGCTGCCCTGGGTGACCATGGAATGTCTGTGGCAGAAAATGCCCAAGATGTCCATGGGGAAGGAGGTGGAAGCCTGCTCCCAGCCCTCCACAAGACACCAAGGTCAGTGAAGGAAGGAAGGGCCAGAACAGAAGTTCCCCTGCAGGCTGTGAGGAGAGGGCAGCTGTCCCCTGTAGGCGGCAGGTGCCCGCCCCGCCTGTGACAGCTGGGACTGGCCCAAATGCGCATGCCCGATTGAGGCAGGGTGTGGTTCGAGACCTGCTGGAACCACACCCTGCCTCAATCGGGCATGCGCATTTGGGCCAGTCCCAGCTGTCACAGGCGGGGCGGGCACCTGCCGCCTACAGTCCCCTGCAGCCCATGGAGGAGCACGGAGGGGCAGATATGGATCTGCAGCTCATGGAGGAGCACCCTGTACCAGGGTGATGTGAGTTATTAACTGAAATACGTAAAAATTTAGGAAAAAATCACATTTGAGCAACATGAGAATGGCTGGGGCAAGGGGCAGGAACGTGAGATGGCTTTTGCCTCTCTGTGTCTAGATTTCATTCTTTTCCTTTCCAGCAGTGCTGTTCCATGTCAGCTGTGCAGTTGAGCTTCCAGCCCCTCAGTCTCTCTCCCTTCTCCTTTCTCCTTTCCCCAAAGGGGAAGGTGTCTCTGCTCCAGCACTGCTCTCCCCTTGGGGACTGCTCTCAGCTGCCCCTCTCCTCTGCCCTGCAGCTCTCAGAGTGGTTCCTTTCCCCTGCTTGAAGATGTTGATGGCAGAGGCACTGTGGCTGCTGTGAGAGCTGTGTTTGAATTGTGGATTGTGTGTGCTTGAAATGCTCGAGTAGCACAGCTGGCAAAAGCTCTGGTGTTTGAGAAGCTGATTCTGAGGCTTTTCTCTTTTCTGTGTCTTTACAGAACAGCCCATAGCCTTCTGTCATGATCCTCCAGTCCTGTGACCCTTCCCACCATGTTTCAGTTATTGTTCCTATGATATCATAACTACCTGACTGGGCATGGAGCTCCAGTTCCTCCTCTTGATTTCCCTGGATGCTTGTGTTTGTACCCATACACTTCAGGAGGCTGATCTTTTGGTTCCTATTTAAGGAGACAGCCAAGGAACATTTTACACTACTCTGGCTGGCCTGGTTTCATCCCAGATCAGTTGTAGTGGTGATGGTGGGGTGATCATTGCCATCTTGGATTCCTCCCTGCAGGTCCTTCAGTTTAAAGCCCACCTCCCCAAGCTGACAAGTGGGTAGTGACGTGCCTCTTCCAGGCTCCTCTCTAGTAAGCCCAGTTTTATCTATCCAACCCCCCTGCCATGGGCAGGGACACCTCCCACTAGATCAGGTTGTTCAGAGCCCCATCCTGCCTGACCTTAAAAACTTCCAGGGATGGGATTTCCACCACCTCTCTGGGCAACCTGTGCCAGTGTCTCACTACCCTCATGGTGAAGAACTTCTTCCTAATATCTAATCTAAATCTACTCTCCTCTAATCTGAATCCATTCCCCCCTGTCCTATCACTACCTGACATCCTAAAGTCCCTCACCAGCTTTCTTGTTGCCCTCTTCAGGTACTGGAAAGCTAAGGTCTGCTCGGAGCCTTCTCCTCTCCAGATTGAAAAACCCCAAGTCCCTCCATCTGTCTTCATAGGAGAGGTGCTCCAGCCCTCTGATCATCCTTGTGGCCACACTTTGGGTGCAGCCATCAAGGCAGTTCTTTATCTACCCAGTGGTCTGCCCATCCATCCATGAAACCCATCTTTTACCAGGTTGGAGACTGTAGAAAATCCACGGAGGCTTAAGGACGACACATAGTCACCAATATGGTTAAAGTGAAGTCGTCTATTAACAATTTGCACTCGCTTTATATAGAGCCCTTGTTTATATAACGATATCTTGCAGGTGGCTATATCTCAGCCACAAATCCTCTTCTCACAGAACTTCTGCTGGCTACATCATTATCCTGTTATTCTTCTTTTCTGCTGCCAGTTCCCTTATCTTTCTCCCATAGCTCATCTTTCAGTAACCTTGCAACTGGGCCTCAAGGCCCTTAGCTTATTCTAGCTAAAGCTAAATAGTCAGGATTGCTCACATGTCTGTTTTCTTCCAGACAGTTTCCCAACAGGAGACCAGGAACTTGTGTGGGAAAGTGTCAAATGCTTTGCTCAGGTCCAGGTATATGCCCTTGCTGTTTCTTCCCCTGTCTATTGATGTTGTGATATTCCCATAGAAGGGCCACAAGGTTTGTCAGGCATGTTTTGCCCTGGGGAAACTGTATACCCAATCACCTCTTCATTACTCTTCTGCTCCAGCAATGCCTCCAGGAGGATCTGCTCCATGACCTTACCAAGCACAGAGGTGAGACTGACCAGCCTGGCATTCCTTGGATCTTCCTTATTCCCCTTTTTGAACATGCGGGTTGCCTTTCCCCTTTTCCAGTCAGTGGGGATTTTACTGGACTGCCATGACTTTTGGAATATAACAGACAGGGCTTTAGCAACCACATCCCCAGTTCCCTCAGTACCCGTTTGTTCTGGTTTGGGCCAGGATAGAAATAATTTTCTGTCTTGTAATTTTGCTTTCAGCTAAGTCTCTTGTAAGTAGATGTTCTTCCTGAAATTAACAGCAAGTTTCTCTGTCAGCTTCTAGGACTGATAGTGCTTGATATTTATAGTTACAGCTAGAGAGTGGTATGCAGAACCAAGGACAATGCTCAGTTCTGGAAAACATCTGAGCTCCAGAAAGAGAAAAAGAACAAGAAGGTCACACCTGCAACCCTCCTTTAGGGAGGAACGGACAAGATAAATGACCAAAATTGACCAGAGTATTCCAATCCATACATGTCATCCTCAGTATAAATTTGAGGGATCACAAGGGTCAAACCCCTTTCTTCTTCCACTTCTTCACCTCTCCCTGTTTGCTTCAGCATCCTGGGAGGATTCCATCCATTCTTCTGCCTGTGATCCTGATCCATACCAGCCTGAATCTCTGTGTTCCCGACCACTGCCGACTCCAGGAGTCCAGCCTGGACTTTCCCAGGGCTGCCCTGCAGCCTCGGTGGTGACATCAGAGTCATTGGGGGAGAAGGGGGAGGAATGTGGTATCAATTTTCTGTATATTTGTATATATTAGGTAATTTTTCCTTTTTATCATTACTGTTTCAATTAAAGTTGTGTAGTTTACTTTCCAACCTGTAAGTCTCTCTCCCTTATCCTATCTCCTTTCTTTATCAGGGAGAGGAGAGGATTAATAGAGAGCATCTATAATTCAGTTAATTGCTGACCCAGCATTAAACTGTGACAGATTTTTGGTGCTCAACATGACTTAAGCTAATTATCCCAAGCCCAGTTCAGATTTTGACTAATTTTATTGGAATAGTTTGAATTCCAACTCCAGTGCGAAGAAAGCCAGATGGCTCCTCTGAGAGAGAATCAGACCCTTGCTTTTGGAAAGTTCACAGGGTTGGAAGTTAAACCAATCCTACCAATACCTTTGGTATTCAGGTATTCTTTGAGGTATTCTGTGAATGGTGCAATGTTCTGCAGGTGAAGGACAAAGAGGGGATTGCTGAAGCAGAGTGGGCAGGGGACAGAAAGGCATGGGGTGCACCTGGCCTATAGCAAGCCCTTTGACATGCTCTACCATTGTCCTGTTGTAGCCAGACTGGTGATGTCTGGATTGAAGAGGTGCATGATGTGGTGGGTGGGAAGTTCACGAGATGATGAGGGTCACAGTGCCAGCAGTGATCCAAAGTCCTCCTGGCAAGTAGTGACTGTGCCTCAGTGTCCAGAACTTTTGCCAACACTGTTTGCTGTCTTTATAATCCCCCTGTGGGGTGGGACAAAAGGCACTTTAAGCCCCTTGGTGGATGAAGCCATGCTGGGGAAGCCCTTGAGCAACCTCATGTGGTTCATCCTGCCTTGAGCAGGGCTCTCAGACAAGGAGATGCTCAGGGGTCTCTTCCACTCTGAGATAAACTGTGATTCAGAATGATCTGGAGGGTCATGGGAAAGATCTGTAGGATCATGCAGCAGGAGGAGCACAGGAAGCTCATCCTTGAGTAATGTAAACACTTTGAAAATACAAAATATGTCTCTCGAATCAGTATTTTTTCTGCTCTTTTTAAAATATACCAAACAACCTCAATTAACAGATTTTTTCCCCAAACTTAACTAGCTTCTGTTTTATATCATGCTTGACAAGCTCCTAAAGATAAGACTGCTTATCCAGTCGCCTCCTGGTACATGGTCCAGACAAAGATAATAAATTGAGCAGGGTAACAAGGACTGAAAGATAATAATAAATAAAAGAGAAGTTCTTGAAATGGCAAAATCTGTGTTATCTTTAGCAAGTCTGTGTGCCAGTGATTTATAAAAAGACAGAACTCCTTCTGCTGTATAAAACTCCAAGAGAAAAAGGAGAAGCGCGTGGCTCTTCTTCCCCCCCCCTTCTCTCTCGCTACTTTGGCTTCAGCTACGGGACAGCAACAGCGGAGAAAAGGAAAAGCAGAGAACAACAAACAAGCAGGAACAGTGGCTCCTACACCCCCCCCCCGACTCCAGCCAGAGACCAGGACCGCGGACGAGACGATGATAAAATCATGATTACTCCCTCCTTTTCTCTTCTTAACAACTCTTCTCTCCAAAGTAACTAATTATATAAATCCTAAATAAATCCTTTTAACTTGTTTAAATCATAAAGCCTTGTTATTTTTGTAAATTCACGCGTCATCTATGAGTAGTGGCTGAATTTTCCTCGCAAACAAAATATAAATAATAACTCGGATCATAACACTTGAGTAATCAAGGAGAGGGTGCTGATGACTGAGGCTGATTGGAATTTTAAAGTGAGTTCCATGGGGACAGGGGCAGGGTTGACTTCAGTTGAGTGGGATCATGGAATCATGGAACGGGCTGGGTTGGAACTAGATGATCTTTAACCCTTCAAAACCAACCCATTCCATGATTCCATTGTTCTGTGACAGAGTCCCAGCCAGTTCCAGGCCTGGGCATCTCCACAGCCACCACCAGGGAAGGGTCTGGTACCTGGACACCATTATCATGGGGGTTTCCATGGTGACCCTGGGGGTATATAAGGGGTGTGGAGACCTGGGGTGCCCATATCTGGGAGAGCACCTCTCTCAGGAGTCAGCAGCTGCCCTGGGTGACCATGGAATGTCTGTGGCAGAAAATGCCCAAGATGTCCATGGAGAAGGAGGTGGAAGCCTGCTCCCAGCCCTCCACAAGACACCAAGGTCAGTGAATGAAGGAAGGGCCAGAAGAGAAGTTCCTCTGCAGGCTGTGGGGAGAGGGCAGCTGCCCCCTGCAGCCCATGGAGGAGCACAGAGGGGCAGATGTGGATATGCAGCCCATGGACTGTCCTGGTTTTGGCCAGGATAGAGATAATTTTCTCTCTTGCAATTTTGCTTTCAGGTAAGTCTCTTGTAAGCAGCTGTTTTTTCCCAGTCAGTGTCTGCTTCTGGGACTGATAATGCTCAATGTTTATAGTTAATGCTACAGAACGTTCTGCAGAACCAAAGACACAGCTCAGTTCTGAAGAACATCTTGTGCTCCAGAAAGAGAAAAGGAGTAAAGAGGTCACTCTTGCAACCCTCTTTTAGGGAGAAGCAGGCAAGATAAATGACCACAATTGACCAAAGAGAGTGTTCCATCCCATGACAATGTGGCATTTCTACATCTCCCACCTGTGGGGTCACAACTGTTGTTACTTTAAAGAAAAAAGAAAGCCAGGGAATTTTTTACACCCTTCCAAAGCAAATCTGTATTCCCTTGAGACAGAGATTCCTTTCCCTCACTTATCATTCCCCAACACTTGCAAGATTCTGCACTGTCACAGTTTAACACTGGCCCGGCAATTAAACCGAGTAACAGACGCTCTCTATTAATCTCTCTCTCCTCCCTTATAAGAAAGGAGAGAGAATAAGGGAGAGAGACTTATGGGTTGGAAACTAAACTACACAACTTTAATAAAACAGTAATGATAAATAGGAAAAATTAATAAATATATACAAATATACAAGAAAATGGATACCACATTCCTCCCCCCTTTCCCCCAATAGCTCTCACGTCACCACCGAGGCTGCAGGGCAGCCCTGGGAAAGTCCAGGCTGGACTCCTGGAGTCGGCAGCAGTCGGGAACTGGAGGCAGGAACACACAGATAAGGGCTGGCACGGATCAGGAGCACAGGCAGGCAAACGGACGGGATCCTTCCAGGATGCCGGGTGAAGGAAGGGAAGCAGGAAAGGCAGGAAGGGCAGGCAGCTGGAAGCTGGAAGCAGGAAATCTGGCTTGGCCCTCGTGATCCCTCAAATTTATACTGAGGATGACGTATATGGGATGGAATACTCTGTTTGGTCAATTCTGGCATCTATCTTGTCCGTTCCTCCCCAAAGGAGGGATGCAGGTGGGACCTCTTTATGTTTTCTTCAGAGCTGAGCAGTGTCCTTGGCTCTGCATACCAGTCTCTAGCAGTAACTATAAACATCAAGTGTTATCAGTCCTAGAAACACACACTGTCTGAGAAACTTGCTCTTAATTTCAGCAAGTGCAACTACTTACAAGAGACTTAGCTAAAAGCAAAAGTACAAGACAGAAAATCACCTCTATCCTGGCCCAAACCAGGACACTGATCAGGGGATAAAATTGGATTAGTGCCCCTGGGTTGTTCAGGGTATTCCCCGGAGCAAAAAACTAGGGTTTTTTCAGGGGTATACTCATCCTTGGTCTCCAGTTCTTTCAGTTTCTTCAGCAGTTCCCTGAGTTGCTTGTCTCCGAGTCCCAGTTCTTTCCTTGGTTGTTGCTCTATAGCAGGCACTGATGGTGTTGACAGGTGAAGCAGAGGATTAATTGATGGCAACTGTGGTCAAGAAGATAAATCAGGCATTGGAGGTGGAGAGGAAGGCAGTGGTGGCAGAGTGTTTGGGAGCTGTGGCAGGCGGGCAGGAGGGGGGGGTCTGCATTCCAAGGTTCCTCGCCTGTGTTCTCCGGCTTCTCTCCCTCTGGGTCCTCCGACGATTCTGGTGGTGTTTTCGGTCGCTTTTCGTTTTGCTTCTCAGTCCCATTTTTGCTTTTCATCTGACCCCCCAGGGTCAAATGACACAGTTGGCTGAGCTTGAATCAGTATAGTCCCTTCAGGTGCTGGTGGGGGTATTTTAGGTGTCTCAAATAACTGTTTAGAGGTCAAGTTCATATTTTGAGCATTCATCGGTATTGGTAGATCAGGTGTTAAGGCAGCAAACGCTGAGGCTGCTACTCTTTCACTTTTCGTTTCTTTTAAGGTTTCTCTAATCAATTTCCAGAGTGTGGCTAAGCGTCGTACCTCCTTATCTCCATCGTTAATTTTATCCCATAGAGCAGTACCTATGGCTTCCCAAGTAGGTAACTCAAAAACGGTACCCATCGAGGGGATCAAGTCTCTATCCTGTGCCCATTTCAGTAATTCACGTAAGGTCCTGCCTTCGTGTGATAAACCTCTCTTAGAGAGAATACATTGGAGGAGCTTAACTACTGCCTCTTCTTCTTTAGAGAGTGTAGACCCCATCTCCTCCCCAGCCGCTCACCTTTTTCTTGGCAAGATTCTTCAGTTCCGAGGTACCTCTTTCGTTCCATAGCCGGGCACCAGCTACATAGACCGCCGGGGCAGCAGTCTCCTTTCGACTGGCTTCTCCGCTCCTGCCGCACCATTGCTTCGGTCGGCTTTCTCGCTACCCTCTCATCCCAGCTGTCTTCATCGCTCCTGGAAGCAACAGCGAGAGGGTCCCTGTTCGGGCGCCAAATGTAGGAAAAAATCTGCGGAGGCTTAAAGGACAACACGCAGTCACCAATATGGTTAAAGTGAAGTCGTTTATTAACAGTGGACACTCGCTTTATATAGAGCCTTTGTTTATATAACGATATCTTGCAGGTGGCTATATCTTGGACACAAATTCTGTTCTCACAGAACTTCTGCTGGCTACCTCATTATCCTGTTATTCTTCTTTTCTACTGCCAGCTCCCTTATCTTTTTCCCATAGCTCATCTTTCAGTAACCTTGCAACTGGGTCTTAAGGCCCTTAGTTTACTCTAGCTAAAGCTAAAGAGTCAGGATTGCTCACGTCTGTTTTCTTCCAGACAGTTTCCCAACAATCCTGTCAGGATCTTTCTCTTTTTCATTCCCCCCTTTCCTTAGAACTTAGGAATTCTTTCGTCAAGTTCCACGGGAAGGTTCTGATGCCTTTGAATCATTACCCACGTGTTACTTGCCAAAGCATGCGTTGTGTAGTTCTATTAACTTCACAAACTAATTGTTCTATATCAGGGTGTATAAGCATTGCCTTAACAAGATTAATATTCATGCCTCAATCAATTGCATAGTGGTTATAGGAACAGAATAATCAAAATCACAGCCTACGATTCTAGAAAAATTACACACACATAAATTTGTACCATTTGCTATCTCAGGGCAATAATCAATAAAAATATTAAGGCATAATGTTCTAATACACGCACAGCCATTTCCTACATAATAAACTTGTGATTGGTTGTCATTATGGGGAAACATTTCAAAAGTACACAAACTATCTTCAGTATCTAAGCACAAATCTTCATTTTCTATAACTGTATTTTCACAAATGTATCCTAGTTGTTCTTTAGGAATACAGGCCTCTGTACTAATTGATTACCACTTACTCCTGGAGTGATCAAAACTTGCCCAAACATTACGGCCCATGGGCCGAATTACAACTTTCTGATGCACAGTTCCTAAGGTCAGGACAGGAGAGATGATTTTCTCCTTGGCAGCGCTAATAGTGAGCACGTAGGCCTCGATTTGCTCATCTTGCAAGTAAGTAAAATTTACAAGTTGCCACCATGCCTGATGATCCTTCTCAAATTGGGTTGTAGAGCTATCTCTCGCTATCATTTCTTTTATTTCTTGGGGTAGTATTCTGGATGTTCCTTCCCTCAGAATTCCTGCAGCTACTGTTTGTACCCACTGCTGTGTTTGAGTGCACTGAATAGCAAGTGCAATCTCTCTATTTGCATTACCAGTGTACTCTGCAAGCTTTAAAAGGTCTTCAGTGGTGTGGTTATCCACTAGGGTCAGTAATTTAGTTGCTAGTGACTGTGTTTCTGCTAGGTTAAGTATGGATGAGCTCAAAGGCACTTTGAGTTCCCCCAAATGGGAAGTGATGGCACTTAATTTGTTTACCAATACTTCTTGGTCTATCATGTTCAGTACCCCTAGTCCAGTGCCAAACCATCCAGTTACATCTCGTTGCGTGTGCCTAGGGCGCGATCTGGCTGATAACCACGCCTTCCAGCCCTTAAGGCTTTGTTGTATATAGGGCTGGCAATCCTGTTGTAATTGAGTAATATTTGTTTGGATATTTACTTGAATTTTCTTCAATGAATATGTAGGATCTAATAATTTTAACTCATTTGATTGCCTAACCACTTAAGGCCCTACATGGGTCAAATTATATGTTCTTTTGCATTAGTATGGCAATTTGTAAAAACAGAACATGACAAGGCCCACTGGGGATTAGATCCTCTTTATCAGCATTTAAAAGTTAGAATAGCAGGGCCAAAGCTATTCACAGCAGTGAAACAGGTCACATCCCAATGTGAACGCTGTTTGAAAAATAATCCAAACACGGGAACAAAGGTACACCAGGGGGTAATTGATAGAGGAAAATTCCCAGGGGAAGTGTGGCAGATTGATTTCTCTGAACTCCCCAGGAAAGGGGGGTATAAGTACCTCTTGGTTTTGACTGATACATTTTCTGGGTGGCCTGAAGCATTCCCATGCAGAACAAACAAAGAAAGAGAAGTAACTAAAGTCTTGTTTAATGAAATCATTCCGAGGTTTGGGGTGCCTAGGAGCATCTCCTCGGACAGAGGCTTGCACTTTTGTGCTAAAACTGTGCGAGCAATAAGTAAGGCACTGCAAATCAAATGGCAATTGCACACGCCCTATAGACCTCAAGCTAGTGGGCAAGTAGAAAAGATGAATCATCTTATTAAAAAACAAATTGCAAAAATATGCCAAGAAACTAACTTGCAGTGGTACCAAGCCTTACCTATTGCTCTAATCAGACTAAGGGTAAAGCCCCACTCAAAAGAAAAACTGAGCCCGTTTGAAATTTTATACGGGAGACCTTAGGCAATGCAGCCTGTAAATAGTGAGGCTGTAGATCAAATAGGTAATCAATATGTGTATGATTATGTTATAGCTGTGGGGAATACTTTGATAAGAATGCCACGGTGGTGGTGGATCACCAACCTAAGCAACCTGATTGTAAACTGCATCATTTTAATCCTGGTGATTGGGTATATGTTCAGAATCTTTTAGGGAAACCTCTGCAAGAGAAATGGGAAGGACCCTTTCAAGTGTTGCTCACCACCTTCACTACAGTTCGAATTAAGGAGCGACCCACCTGGATCCACTACTCCCGAGTCAAGAAGGCCCCTGAACATTGCCAAGAGCATTCCTGAAGGAGCTCGACATTATGAACTGGCGACCTTTAGTGTTGATGCTTGGACTCTGGATAAGTATGACCTGTTACGGTCTGAGGTAACATTAAAATTTATTTTTGTTTGGATACGCGAAACGAAGTCCAACCATATAAAATGGTCGAGTGCAAGCAGATTTTATTTGACAATTGACACAGGCAAAAATGTAGAAAAGAGGTAGAGAGGAAAAGAAGATCTAAGAAAGAGAGAGAAAAAGTGGTAAGAAATGGTAAGAAAGAAAGAGTGAAGAGAGGAGGAATAAAGGGTGAGAAGGTGGGAAAAATGAGAGAGAGTCACCACCAGGGGTCCAGCTGTCCAGTGAGGTTCTTCAGGATGGCGTGCTGATCCTGGACAGGGTCCGGTGCAGTAATGGTGGTGGGTCAAAAGACAACAACCCAGTCAGAGCATGGACAGCAATATATACCCCTGAGTCCTTTTGTTCCCAAGGGGCAGCTGTCAGTCAGCCAGGGTCATTAGCAGGCAGGCTGCCTGGAGGGGAGCAGAAGGGTGTAGTCCCCCACCCAGTCATCAATTCTTATCTTCCTCCAGAAGCCATTCCTCCTCTCTTCCAGCCACTTAACCAGGTACATCGTGCCTCCAGGGGCATCCCAGCATTGAAGGTTGGCCCTCAGGAAAGGGACTTCTTCCTGATGCCATCCTTGCTCTGCTCCAGCCCCATTAGCATGCCTGGAGGGATGTCCCAGCATTGAAGGCTGGTGCTCAGAAGAGGAATAGCCTCCACCCAATAGCTCTTATCACATCCGGAGGAGTCACCCCTTCTCAGCTCTGACCAGACAGCTCCTCCACCCTAGCCAGGACTATTCATTTTAAAATTGCTCTTTTGAGACAGTTGCAAATCAGTGAGGTCAGACTCACACATGACCTTATCACAAAACATTGCCCAGGGATGGCCATGGTCGGGTGCACGGATAGTTAAGGCACTACCATGGGTTGGTACACCACGCCTGGTATTACACCCCGAGTCTGGCTTAAACATTCATGTGCTATGTAACAACCAGCCGCACGAGCAAAAAGACTGGAGTCAAAACAAAGGCCAATCAGACTCCTTAACAGGAGAAGAAGGAGACAAAATCCAGATAGGGTGTAAGAGTACTAACGTGAAAAGACAGGAAGGTGAACAAACCAGATTAACTGTGAAAGCCGTTTGGGCAAATTTTGATCACTCCAGAAGTAAGTAGCAATCAATCAGTACAGAAGCCTGTATTCCTAAAGAACAACTAGGATATATTCGTGAAAATACAGTTATAGAAAATGAAGATTTGTGCTTAGATACTGAAGATAGTTTATGTACTTTTGAAATGTTTCCCCATAATGACAACTGATCACAGGTTTATTATGTAGGAAATGGCTGTGCGTGTATTAGAACATTATGCCTTAATATTCTTATTGATTATTGTCCTGAGATAGCAAATGGTACAAATTTATGTGTGTGTAATTTTTCTAGAATCGTAGGCTGTGATTTTGATTATTCCGTTCCTATAACCACTATGCAATTGGTGAAAGCTGAATATACTCGTTATCATAATGTACCAAATTTGCAGATAGGCATGAATATTAATCTTTTTAAGGCAATGCTTATACACCCTGGTATAGAACAATTAGTTTGTGAAGTTAATAGAACTACACAACGCATGCTTTGGCAAGTAACACATGATTCAAAAGGTATAAAACAGGTGCTAACAAAGATAGAACAAGTAGGGAAGCGTCATTGGTGGGATATCTTTACGGGATATTCCCCTGCGACTACGCAAGTATTCCATTACCTAATATACCCTCTATTAGTCATGGTAGTGATAATACTCATGTTGTCCTTCTTAAATGTGTGGCTATACTACAAACTGAATGATATAGTCAAACGGATGCGAGTAATGTGGGCAATGATTCAAAGGCATCAGAACCTTCCCGTGGAACTTGATGAAAGAAATCATAAGCTCTAAGGAAAGGGGGGAATGAAAAAGAGAAAGATCCTGACAGGATTAACTCCTGTAAAGAGAGGAGAGCAGGCCAAGCTGTTTGTGTGAATTTACTTTATGTAGAATTAAAACTTGTAATATATGTTAATGAATTTGTATTCATAACCAGCAAAATTCAGGGTTAAACTGAGAAAAAAGTGAACAAAGCAGCTGAGACATATCATTTTCCACTAGAACAATGTAACCAAACACAAGGCCAGAACGGGATTAACTTCTGTCTCGAAGATAATTAAAAGTGTAGGTCTTGTTCTTAAAACAAGACACTGCCAAGGCCATTTAGGCGCCAGCTGGGCACCAAAGAATGTGAACATCTGCACAAGAAGGACATAAAAGATGTCACCACCAACAGATAAGAAGAAAGTTATGGCTAGGGTCTGATATCGCCTTGTAACAAAATAATGAAGTCAGCAAGAATTGAGAATGTAACGATGTTGTAACCTCCCCTTTTACTGTATAAATGCCCTAACCCTTTCCCTTAACCCTTGGAACTCTTTGTCCAGCGAGATCTGGGAGTTCCCCGGATCCACAAATAAATACCTTTTACTGTTTAAAGGCTTAAAACTCTGTCTCTAAACAGTTTTATTAGGCCTTTTTGGGCTTCAATTTGGCGACCGCAGCAGGACTGGTCTCCGTTGTGCCGTGATCCAGGAGGACCCGGGGACGCTTTTGGGGCCCCTCGAAGAATTCTGTCAGATAAGCCTCCCTTACTCCCTTGGCTCCTACGCGCCGATGGACACCAGACCTTCCTCATACTGAAAAGGTATTTATATATATATTTCTTTGGGTTTTGAGGTCTCCAGGGAACCTTGACCCATTAGCATTTGCACCTGAATACCATACAAAGGGTCATTCTGTTGCCATGGCTGAGATGCTTCATGACTGCATAATCTCTGCCATTCCCTAGAAAACAATAATAATTGAGAGGGGGAAAGCAAAATCTCAGAGCTATATCTTGCGGTATCAACAAATCAGCTGTAAAAATGTATTTCAACATTTGTTGCGTTATGGGAGACCTAATGCCATTTTGATTTATTGCTGCTCTAGCTTTTTCTAGTATTTTCCAATCAAAAGGGTCCCATTTCCTTGTCCCATCTGCTTGCACCGACACAGGGAACGCCGACAAATTAAGTACAAACCGCCCCTCTATTATTGCATCGCGTATGACTCCTCTCCATCTTTGTCCAGATCCTGATTCTCCTGGAGGCTCAGGAACCGGATTCCACAAATTAGGTAGAATAATTGCTTCCGCACACGGAGGAGTCTGTGGAGAATTAAGCGGTACCAGGGCCAAAGATTCTGAACCCGAACGCTCCTCTGCTGGTTTAACTGTAAGATCCCCCAGTTTTTGAATAAGGCTGTTTAACAATGTTTCAACAGATCCTTCTCATTCTGGGCTGATAAGAGGAGTACCCGACAATGGTGGATATTCTGCGGCTCTGTAGGGCTTCTGATCGATTAGGATGCTGAGCTTCACTTAAGATACCAGACTCATTATTTAGATGAAGTTCTTTTAACTCATTCTTGCTCGGAGGGGGAGGCAAGTCGGGTTCTTTAGATGTGCTTTCTCCTGCACCCGCATGTTCCAGCTGTCCGTGCGTTGTTGTGGCGCCAAAAAACCCCGGTAAGGGCGGCAGCGGGCTACTGGCAAAAGGATTCATTGGAGGCACCGACGGCATTTCGCTAACAGGAACTGCAGCGGCCGAGCAACCAGTCCTAGTATTTTTACTTTTACTGGTCTTTTGTGGAGTCAATGCAGCGAAGGCAGAAGCGGCTGCCGCTCTTTCACTTTCCATCTCTTTTAAGGTTTCTCTAATCAATTTCCAGAGTGTCGCTAAGCGTCCTGCCTCCTTATCTCCATCGCTAATTTTATCCCATAGGGCAGTACCTATGGCTTCCCAAGTAGGTAACTCAAAAACGGTACCCATCGAGGGGATCAAGTCTCTATCCTGTGCCCATTTCAGTAATTCATGTAAGGTCCTGCCTTCGTGTGATAAACCTCTCTTAGAGAGAATACATTGGAGGAGCTTAACTACTGCCTCTTCTTCTTTAGAGAGTGTAGACCCCATCTCCTCCCCAGCCGCTCACCTTTTTCTTGGCAAGATTCTTCAGTTCCGAGGTACCTCTTTCGTTCCATAGCCGGGCACCAGCTACATAGACCGCTGGGGCAGCAGTCTCCTTTCGACTGGCTTCTCCGCTCCTGCCGCACCGTTGCTTCGGTCGGCTTTCTCGCTACCCTCTCATCCCAGCTGTCTTCATCGCTCCTGGAAGCAACAGCGAGAGGGTCCCTGTTCGGGCGCCAAATGTAGAAAATCCGCGGAGGCTTAAGGACAACATGTAGTCACCAATATGGTTAAAGTGAAGTCGTTTATTAACAATTCACTCTTGCTTTATATAGAACCCTTGTTTATATAACGATATCTTGCAGGTGGCTATATCTTGGCCACAAATCCTCTTCTCACAGAACTTCTGCTGGCTACCTCATTATCCTGTTATTTCTTCTTTTCTGCTGCCAGTTCCCTTATCTTTTTCCCATAGCTCATCTTTCAGTAACCTTGTAGCTGGGCCTCAAGGCCCTTAGCTCACTCTAGCTAAAGCTATATAGTCAGGATTGCTCACGTCTGTTTTCTTCCAAACAGTTTCCCAACAGAAGAGCACCTGCAAAGATTATCTGAGAGTTGCCTGTTCCACTCCAAACACAACAGGCGTGTTTCCGCACAGCTCTGCGTACAGAGTCCTGCCAGACACCTCTCCTTTCATGCACAGTCAATAACCCCTCTTCCAAGAGCAGAACTTCTCTCACTCAGTGTCATCAGGGGTGTTCTCCTGAGATTGTCAGCAGCATCCAACTGGCAGCAGTGCCTTAATAGAAATCTGACGACAGCTGCATGGCTGTTTGCACACGCCCGATGGAGAGGTGTCCTGAGAATTAAACAATTGAGCTTAACGCTGACAGACAATGAAAGAACCAAAGCTGTGGCACCACCCAGCCCCGGGGGACCCTGCCCAGACCCAGCTGCTCGTGCTGCCCACAGGGCAGGAGAGACCTGGGGATGCCTCAGCAGCTGCAAGAGAACCCTGCAGGGAGAGCAGGGCCAAGCGGCAGCCCAACGGCACGCCTCCAGGAGCACTCGCGCCCACCCAGCAGCTCCCAGCACTGGAAAGCTCTCGAGTTCCCCGTCCCAGCTGACAGGGCACATCTTGCTTTGCAAGCAATCAGCTCCAAGGAGATCCCACACAAACCCTGCAGGGGGGATGCTCCCGCACGCCACCCGAGGTGTCCCAGCAGTGGCCCACAGCCCCTCACTGATTCTCCCTGTTGCGGCGGTCGATGCCCCAAATCTCGATCCACCAGTGCCAGCGCCTCAGCCAGGCCAGGTGGTCGCGTGCAGCCTACCCAGACCTTTCTGCTGAGGCTCAGGGGTGCTGGTGCTGGCAGCGGCAGCAGCTCAGGGCTGTCCAGGAGCACTGCCAGAGCGTGACACCTGACGCTTTCTGCTGAAGTTCTGCCCCATCTCAGGAGCTCTGGGGGCTGCGGCACGGGCACAGCCCTGCGGAAGCAGCAGGAGGCAGCTGGCGGAGCCAGAGGGGTGGGGGTTAATGACAGGGGAAGGGCAAAGGCAGGGACAGGGGAGGTAGGAGACAGATGGGAATGAGGTGGATGCAAGGGGAAAGGCAGGGACAAGGCAGGAGAAAGGAGCAAACCAACGGCAAGGACCAGGAGCAGCCGGAGAGGCACAGCCCAGCACAGCTCAGCACAGGAGCCACAATGGCAGAGTCGCCGCTAACGGCGGGGGAGGGAAGGGGCCGAACCAATTCACAGGGGGAGGGGAGGGGGCTGAAAGAAAGGAAAAGGCTCCTTTAATCTTTAAATATTGAATTGGTTTGAGCCTCAGCATTCATTCGTTGCCACTAAAGGTGACAATGGTACCTTAAGTATCTGAGAGAAGCTGAGAAACTCTCCCCCACCTCTATGAGTCATACAAACAACAGGTAAGTTCTTCTCCTGGAGAAGCTTTTTCATAATCAATTAAAAGCAGTAGCTAGAGAGGGTAAAATAACCCTGCTTGTGTAACCCACAGCTACTAATGGCTGTAATTAGCCACCAACCACACCCCATTGCTGGGCATCAGCCAGGAGAGAATTTAAAAGAAGCAACTTGCCTCAGACACTGTCTCACTGCTGTCTGCTGAGCTGCCCATAAAAAACCCCCAAGTTTTTCAGGTATTGCAGATGTAATAAATGGTTGTAATATATGTTTATGAATTTTTATTCCTAACCAGTGAAATTCAGAGTTAAACTGAGAAAGAAGTGAATATGGGGCTAGACAAAGCAATTGAGAAGTAATTTTCCACAAAAACAGTGTAAGCAACACAAGGCCTGAACGAGACTAACTTCTCTCTCAGAGATAATTGAAGCATGGGTCTTGTTATTAAAACAAGGCACTGCCAAGGCTAACTAGGCACCAAAAGAATGGGAACATCTGCACAAAGACAACATAAAAATGTCACAACCAGCAGATAAGGGGAAAGTTATGGCTAGGGTCTGATTTTGCCCTTTAACAAGATAATGAAGTCAGCGAAAGCAAGAAAGGTAAAAGGTTCAAGTTTGAGGAAGACTTCTTACTTCATCCAAAGACCCCCTGACGACCCCCTGATATCTCCCCAAGAGAGGACTCCGCCTAGACTCCGCCTATCATGAATATTGTAATAACATGATGTAATCCTTATGAATATGTATGTAAGCCCACCCCTTTTTAATATTCATAGAATTTTAATCAAAATAAGGTAATCCTAGAGTTTTAGATTCGTGCGTGTGAGTGGAGCAGAGACTCCCCATGCACCCAGTGCTGTTTTGCTCATTGCAATTTCAATCTTATTAATTAAATTAAACCATTAACAGAATATTGAGTCTCGGTCATTTTTAACACAGAGAAGTGAGGACAAAGTTCCTAAGAAGATAGAGAATCATAGAATGGCTTGGGTTGGAAGGGACCTTAAAGATCATCAAGATCCAACCCCCTGCATGGGCAGGGACATCTCCCACTAGACCAGGTGTTGCAAAGCCTCATCCAACCTGGACTTAAACATCTCAGAAAAAACATTTTAGAATTCCTGCATGGTTTAGGGAACATTTTAGAATGACATTTGTCTTTTTTTACTTTTTCATGTTTACCAACCACAATGAAAAAGCGTATTGGAAAAAACACTATGGCATTCTGGTTATGTCAGAGGCACTTCAGTGTAGCTGCAACCTCAGGTGCAAACAAAATACAAAGATTCTGAGTTTTGTTTTATCTTTTAAGCTTTTATAGGTACAATGCACCCTTACAATTTACCTACTACAAATCTAAACCAAAAGGAAGGACTAACTCAACACTGCAAGAAATAGATAAAACTAAGACACCATTCCCTCCAGCTGAGAGAAAGCAGCTTGGCAATTTGAGATGACTAAACTGAAAAAACTCAAAATTGTCATAAATCAACAGCATTGACTTTTCCAATCATTTGTTTTGGCCTTGTTCAATGTAGCCTTGTGTAAGGAGATGTAAACTCTTCCCTTTCAGCTTTTTACAGATAGACTTTTTCTCACAAACAGTTTATGTAAAAGTCATCATGTTACCTGGGGCAAGCACTTGTTGGCAACTGGAGCATCAGGAGAAACCTCTGCTGACAGGTTGGGCAGGTATGTTCCTCAGTCTTCAGTAATGCTGTTTTAGTATCTGTGTAGAATTAGAATCATCAGAATGGTTTTTAAAGGAGGGAAATTTCAAAGTTCTAATCAACTGTAAAAAACACGTATATGGTTAAAGGGTGAATAGGATCTTGAGTGGAGGGCATGAGGACAAAAATGTTCAATAGCGTAAAAAAAAAAATTCTAGTATGTACCAAATAACTACACGGTTTTCGTATTTCACTGTTGTAACATCTGAAGATGGGGTTAGGCTGTGCCTTGATCTTTTATCTAGTCTTCTTCCCCCTGTCCAATAGAGTTGAAGTCACCAACCTCAAGGTTAGGGAATAAAACAGCAATCAGGAAAACATCCTGAGTTATGAAGGATTAAATATTTAACTATTTAAATATTCAAATAGTGGTGGGTTGTTTTTTTTTTTTTTTCTTTCTAGTCAGCAGTAAGTCACAGAGAAAGGGCTGTGGACAAAACAGTTTCATATCTAAGACTGTCAGCACCTGCACAATTACACACTCTGCTCATACTTCTCCTTCTGTGTGCAAAGGGGATTTAACCAGACACATAAAAAGGGAAAGGAGCTTTCTGCTTATTTTCCCCTTTCTATAAGAAGCATCCTTCAGGGGAGACTTCAGGATGAAACAGAACTGGAAATAAAGCAACTTTGTTATCTTGTGTTTCTGCTCTCAGAAGATCAGATGTGACTGTTTTGAATTAACAAACATGCAAGGAACACTTACATTCCTCACAATAACTGTTCCCACAGCAGGGAATAAAAGCTGCATCAGTCAGTAGGGCTTTGCAAATAGCACACAAGAACTCATCAGGTATGGGATCATCAGAGGAGGATGAAGAGGATGGCTCTTTGTATAACTAGAAATGCTTTTCCTTCTTTCCTCTGGCATATGCTTCCCTGGAGGAAGAGTGGGGAAAGAAAAGTTAAAGACAAAAGTTAAAGATGGGCAAAGGAAAAATTTTCCAAGCTTTGGATTTTATCAAAGTGTCCTGGTTTGGGCCAGGATAAAGGTTGTTGGGGAATGTTGGAGAATGTTCCTGAATGGTCCCGAAAAGGTAGGGGGTGTGACCCCTTTGCCGTGCCCAACCCCATGTTTGAGAGGCCAATTAGATCGGCCCATAATCCTGTGCTACCGGACCAGGGATTCGCTGTGCTACAGGTAAACACACCGGGTGTCCTTCTTAATATACTTCTTGTGTAACCGTTCACAATCTTTGGTGCTTAGTATAGGTCCATGTCCTTGTTCCTCAAGCCATTTTCCAACAAAACCTTTATCTTTTTGTACAATCATGATATTGGCAGCTTTGGCAAATAGCTTCTTAAGTACTGCTAACATACAACTAAGGCACACAAAAGTTATCAATATGATGCAAAGTACAAGCAAACCAGTTTTACATAAACTTTGAAGCCATCCAGTGAGGCCAAACCAATTGACTAATTCATCTATGCCGAAGAATCCTGCATCTTGCTTGATATTTTGAGTATGTTCTACTAGCTGTTGCATCTCCTTATGTATTGATTTAGAATGATCACTCAAATTCATACAGCACATACCATCGAAATCTTCACAACCATGGCCATGAGCTAAAAGCAAAAAATCAGTGGCAGCTCTATTTTCTAATACTGCATGTTGTACAGAAGATAAATCATCAGCTAATTCAGATAATACCTTGCTGGTATATAAATAGAGTGCATGTGCGATTATCGATGGTGAGACGAATCTTTTGTGTGCTTCGTTTTACCTGGGCTGCGCCTCCTACCCCTTCTACTCCAGACATCATTGGGGCAGCTGGCCAGTGACGAGGCCACAGCTGCTCATCCACGATAGTGATGTCTGCTCCTGTACCCAGTAGCGCTGTAAGGCGACACTGATCCTGTTGATGTTCTAATAAAATTGGTGCTTTGGGGCGTTCATCCATTGGGACGCATAATAAGGCCATTTGTCCTGTAGAGCCAAACGCTGCTGTTCGGCGGGGAACTGTCGGAGACAGCTGCTGCATCAGTTAATTGTCGTGTCAGGACTAGATGGGCAATTCGAGTCCCTTTTGGAATTATCATAGGTGGTGTCCAAGTAATAGCTACAATACAAATTTCTCCAGTATAGTCAGTCTATTACTCCTGGCAAGACAAACAAACCCTTAAGTCCAGCAGACGATTGTCCTAATAAGAGGGCTCCACATGGTTTTCCCTCATATTTCACTGGACCGGTGATACCCGTAGGGATCTTTTGGGGCTTGCTGTCAATAAAAGTCACGTCTACTGCGGTTGCCAGGTCCAGCCCGAGGCTTCCACTGGTTGCTGGTTGAAGGGAAGTGGAAGTGGCTGGTTGCTGGAGGGAAGTGGAAGTGGCTGTTTGTAGTTGTTTGAAGAGGTCAACACACCGTGGCTCCTCGCGCTCCTCGATCCGTTTCCCTGGTATCTGCAGTCTTCAGCAGCATGACTGTCCATATTACAATGTTGACACCAGACTGTGGTTTTACGACAATGCTTTTGAAGATGTCCAATGTGTCCACAGCGAAAACATTTGCCGGTTGATCGTTGCAGCTGTTTGGTGTCGGTAGGACGTAGCGGGGCTAGGGCTGCAAAGGCTTGCTGCTGGATTGCAAGAGCTTGCTGCTGGGCTGTAAAGGCTTGCTGCTGGGCTTGCACCATACCTTTCCCTACATCCTGTATTGCCTCAATTAACATTGCCTGAGTCCCTACTGGCATTTTAGCTAACCGTTTCCAGCATCTCCTCAATTGATGCTTCCGATGGCATAGTGGAGATTACATTTTTTGTGGGAGTGTTGCTGTTCTCTAAGACACACTGACGGAGCAATGTAGCTTTCACCTGCTCTGGTACACAAGCCTGGTTAATAGCATCAGTGAGTTTATCTACAAATTGCGAGAACGGCTCATCTCTGCCTTGCTTAATCGACATATAAGATGGAACAGCTGGTGCAGTTCTAACTTAATTCATAGCTTTCCTCACAAGTCTCATGGACTCTCTTATTATATGTGGGCCTAATCTTGCTTGTGCCTCAAAATTAGCATGCTGTCCACAACCCATAAGCTGATTCACTGTTACCCCATACAGGGGGTCATTTTGTTCTCTAGGAATGTCTACAAATCTGTGACATAATGTTTGCCAGTGGGCTTGCCATAACAGTAAGGCTGACTGAGTCATAATCATTCTCATAATTCCCTTTGTATCCTCTGGAAGCAACAATCCTGACCCCCAGATATAACTTATCATTTGCTTGACTGGTTCACTGTTGGGAAATTGTCTGGAAGAAAACAGACACGTGAGCAAACCTGACTGTTTAGCTTTAGGAAGAGTAAGCTAAGGGCCATGAGGCCCAGTTGCAAGGTTACTGAAAGATGAGCTATGGGAAAAAGATAAGGGAACTGGCAGCAGAAAAGAAGAATAACAGGATAATGAGGTAGCCAGCAGAAGTTCTGTGAGAACAGAATTTGTGTCCAAGATATAGCCACCTGCAAGATATCGTTATATAAACAAGGGTTCTATATAAAGCGAGTGTGAATTGTTAATAAACGACTTCACTTTAACCATATTGGTGACTACATGTTGTCCTTAAGCCTCCGCAGATTTCCCACATTTGGTGCCCGAACAGGGACCCTCTCGCTGTTGCTTCCAGGAGCGATGAAGACAGCTGGGATGAGAGGGTAGCGAGAAAGCCGACCGAAGCAACGGTGCGGCAGGAGCGGAGAAGCCAGTCGAAAGGAGACTGCTGCCCCAGCGGTCTATGTAGCTGGTGCCCGGCTATGGAACGAAAGAGGTACCTCGGAATTGAAGAATCTTGCCAAGAAAAAGGTGAGCGGCTGGGGAGGAGATGGGGTCTACACTCTCTAAAGAAGAAGAGGCAGTAGTTAAGCTCCTCCAATGTATTCTCTCTAAGAGAGGTTTATCATACGAAGGCAGGACCTTACATGAATTACTGAAATGGGCACGGGATAGAGACTTGATCCCCTCGATGGGTACCGTTTTTGAGTTACCTACTTGGGAAGCCATAGGTACTGCCCTATGGGATAAAATTAGCGATGGAGATAAGGAGGCAGGACGCTTAGCGACACTCTGGAAATTGATTAGAGAAACCTTAAAAGAGATGGAAAGTGAAAGAGCGGCAGCCGCTTCTGCCTTCGCTGCATTGACTCCACAAAAGACCAGTAAAAGTAAAAATACTAGGACTGGTTGCTCGGCCGCTGCAGTTCCTGTTAGCGAAATGCCGTCGGTGCCTCCAATGAATCCTTTTGCCAGTAGCCCGCTGCCGCCCTTACCGGGGTTTTTTGGCGCCACAACAACGCACGGACAGCTGGAACATGCGGGTGCAGGAGAAAGCACATCTAAAGAACCCGACTTGCCTCCCCCTCCGAGCAAGAATGAGTTAAAAGAACTTCATCTAAATAATGAGTCTGGTATCTTAAGTGAAGCTCAGCATCCTAATCGATCAGAAGCCCTACAGAGCCGCAGAATATCCACCATTGTCGGGTACTCCTCTTATCAGCCCAGAATGAGAAGGATCTGTTGAAACATTGTTAAACAGCCTTATTCAAAAACTGGGGGATCTTACAGTTAAACCAGCAGAGGAGCGTTCGGGTTCAGAATCTTTGGCCCTGGTACCGCTTAATTCTCCACAGACTCCTCCGTGTGCGGAAGCAATTATTCTACCTAATTTGTGGAATCCGGTTCCTGAGCCTCCAGGAGAATCAGGATCTGGACAAAGATGGAGAGGAGTCATACGCGATGCAATAATAGAGGGGCGGTTTGTACTTAATTTGTCGGCGTTCCCTGTGTCGGTGCAAGCAGATGGGACAAGGAAATGGGACCCTTTTGATTGGAAAATACTAGAAAAAGCTAGAGCAGCAATAAATCAAAATGGCATTAGGTCTCCCATAACGCAACAAATGTTGAAATACATTTTTACAGCTGATTTGTTGATACCGCAAGATATAGCTCAATTAACTGAGATTTTGCTTTCCCCCTCTCAATTATTATTGTTTTCTAGGGAATGGCAGAGATTATGCAGTCATGAAGCATCTCAGCCATGGCAACAGAACGACCCTTTGCATGGTATTCAGGTGCAAATGCTAATGGGTCAAGGTCCTTTTGCTGATGGTACTTTGCAAACCCTATTTGCACCACAGGTGTTGCAATTAACCCAAAGACTTGCTTTGCAAGCACTGACAACAATTCAAGAACCAGGTCAATCGCATGTCTTTTCTCATGTTAAACAGGGTTTAAATGAGTCTTTTCCTGATTTTGTTGATAAGCTGTTCAGGGTGATCCAAGATCATCCTGATTTGGATGAGGATTCCAAACAGCGTATGTTTAAGGTTTTAGCTTTTGATAATGCGAATGACAAAACAAGACAAATTTTAGGATCGTTTCCTCGAACAGCCGAGGTTACAGATATGATTGAGCTCGTGGAGCGCACTCGGCAATCGGAAAAAACCGCCTATGTAGCTGCTGCATTAAAAGGTATGGTGCCAACAGCACCAAAATGCAAGTCACCGAAAGATATAAAATGTTTTCATTGTGGTAAAGCGGGTCATTCTAAAGTGCAATGCAGAGTTGCAGGACCCAAACGGAAATGGTGTTCCAATTGCAGTAGGAATAATCGCAATGCATCTGAGTGCCGGCAATCGGGAAACCGGCTGCCGAGCGCGAATTACCCGCGCGCCAAGACACAAATTCAGGGAGCATGGTCTGCTGGTCAGGGAGCTCAGGGACCCCAGGGAGCTCAGGGGCCTTGGACACCGTCAGCTCCACCACTCACGGGAGCGCCAGCGTTGACGTGGAAACCGCAGAAGATGTAACATTGTTAAACACTGACGTACATTTAGTGGAATCGAATATTCAGGGACCCTTGGGGCATAATTTGTGTGCTTTACTTTTAGGACGGTCATCTACATCTAGACAGGGTATTTTTGTAGTCCCTGGTGTGATCGATGCTGACTCTACTGGATTAGTATAAATCATGGTTTATATTATTACTCCACCGGTATCCATTCCTAAAGGCAGTAGAATAGCTCAATCAGTACCATTTTTGACACAGGTACCGTGTAAAGGTGAAAGGGACAGAGGAAATGGAGGCTTTGGCTCCACTGGAGCACCACAAGTTTATTTTGCTATGGATATTATAAAATGAAAACCTGAGGTAGAGGTACTTATTAGATCTAAATGCAGTGAGACTATTAAATTGAAAATGATGATTGATACAGGAGCAGATGTTACAATAATTTCTCAGCAGCATTGGCCCTTAACGTGGTTAACATGGTGGGCACCATACCATCTCCAGCAGGGATTATGGGTGTAGGAGGAACGCAGACGACTAGAGTTAGTAAAGATCCAGTTGCTTTACAATTTACTGATGGGTCACAAGCGTCAGTGAGACCCTATGTCATGCATATACTTATTATGTTAATAGGGAGACACGTCCTCAATCAAGTGAATGCTAGACTTGTAACACAGCCTTTTTAGTAGCGGCCACTGAAGGGCAGCCGATCCTAAAAATCGGGTGGTCTACCGACGACCCTGTCTGGATAGATCAGTGGCCGCTAACTAAGGACCGGCTGCTGCATGTAAAGGAATTGGTACAAGAACAACTCATGGCTGGGCATATTGTACCGTCTACATCGCCATGGAATACACCTGTATTTACAATTCCTAAAAAATCTGGAAAGTGGCGTTTATTGCATGATTTGCGTGCCATCAATGCGATCATGGAGACTGTGGGAGCGTTACAGCCAGGACTACCGTCTCCAGTAATGATACCAGAAAATTGGGATCTGTTGGTAATAGATTTTAAAGGTTGTTTCTTTACAATTCCTTTGCATCCAGAAGATGCTGAGCGATTTGCCTTTTCAGTTCTTTCTGTTAATAAGGCTGAGCCAGCAAAAAGATATCATTGGGTTGTATTACCACAGGGAATGAAGAACTCCCCAACAATGTGTCAAATCTATGCTGCTTGGGCCCTGCAGCCTTTACGATCACAGTTTCCTGAGTTGATTATCTATCATTATATGGATGACATTTTGATTGCAGGAAGGTCACTCAATTACAACGATGTTTTAGCTCGGGTGACGAAGACTGTAGAACAACATGGTTTAAAAATTGCTCCAGAAAAGATACAAAAGCATGAGCCTTGGAAATATCTGGGGTGGACAATCACAGGGAGTGCAGTGCGACCGCAGAAGGTTGCCCTTAAAACAGAAATTACTACGCTAAGTGATGTACAGAAACTTGTGGGTGATATCCAATGGATGAGGTCACTTTGCTGTAGCCCAAAAGGCCTAAAAAAACCTGTTTAGAGACAGAGTTTTAAGTCTTTAAACAGCAAGTTATTTATTTGCAGATCCGGGGAACTCCCAGCTCGTGCTGGACAGAGAGTTCCAGAGGTCAGGGGGGTAGGGTTAGGGTATTTATACAGCCTTACATGCATATTCATAAGATTACGACAGGTAATTATAATATTCATAACAGGTGGAGTCTGGGCAGGGTCTGGGCGGAGCCGTCTTCTCAGGGATATGTCCCCCTTAGGGTTAAACTTCTATCTCCCTTGATTCCAGGTGGCTTCATGTTGTTATATGGATATCGGACCCCAGCCATAACTTTTCTCTTATCTGCTGGTTGTGGCATCTTTATGTTCTCCTTGTGCAGATGTTCACATGCTTTTGGGGCCAAGCTGGCGCCTCCCTGGCCTTGGCGGTGCCTTGTTCTAAAAACGAGACTTACACTCCCAATTATTTCCCAGACAGAAAGCTAGCTTCGTTAGGCCTTGTTTTGCTTTTCACTGTAACAGTGGAAAATTGTTTTGCTTCTAACTGAAACAGTGGAAAATTACAAGTTTGGACTGCTTCGCCTGGTCCTTTCTCAGTTTATCCTTGAATTGTACCGGTTATGATCACAAGTTCTAATTCTACATTAGGTAAATTCACACAAACAACTTGGCCTGCTCTCCTTTTCCCACAGGAACTGATCTGTTAAGATCCTTCTCTGTTTCATTGCGGGATTACTAATGATGATTTACAGCCTTTTGATCTTTTGGGCACCACGTCTAATGTAACCGATAGAAGAGAGTAACAACCAATACACCAAAAGGCATTGATTGTTATTCAGGAGAATTTTGACGTGTCATGCATCTCGTTTTGTAGAAGAGTTGCCGATAACGTTAATGATAATAAATTCAGGTCAAGATCGAGTTCATCCCTTTGGGTTGTTAGTTCAATGGGATGAAATGAAAAAACAAGCTTTAAGAATTTTAGAATGGATTTTTTTCTCAATCCCCTTACGCAAAACAATTACAACGAGGCTTGCAGTCTTATCTCAAATTGTTATAAAGGGCAGAGCGCGATGTCAAGGCATCGCTGGAGTAGACCCAGGTCAGATCATTTTACCTCTTATGCAGGACTATTTGATTTGGTTGTTGTGAACTTCAACAGACCTTCAAATAGCCTTGGCACAGTTTGGCAGAGAAATAACGAATTCTTACCCCTCATATCGCTTGTTACCACTTTTGTCTGACATGCAGTGGGAGTCATGTAGTTTTTTATCTGACAATCTGGTGGACAGCATAACGGTCTTTACGGATGCCGCGAAAAAATCCCATAAAGCTGTTTTTACCTGGGAGGAGACGCCTGGACAATGGAAGGAACATTTAATTCAAGGGAAGTCATTTGACTCTCTGCAAACCCTTGAACTTACCGCTGTTGCTTGGGTTTTAAAACATGGAATAACACTGCTGTTCATATAGTCTCTGACCCACTTTATGTAGTAGGTATTGTCTTGAGGAAGAATCATGCAATTTTGAAGGAAATTTCGAATAAGCATTTGTATTTGTTATTGCAGAAGCTATTGAGACTCTTAGCGGAAAGAGAACATTCTTACTTTATTACTCATATCCGGAGTCATCTTAATGATCGAGGGTTGGCTATCGGTAATAACCAAGCTGACCATTTGGTTGCACCGGCATGGACTGGTCCTTCTGTTGATGTTTTTGCACAAGCTCGACAGTCTCATGCCTTTTTCCATCAATCTGCTAAAATGTTAGCGAGGCAATTTCACTTACCTCTGGGGGATGCCCAGGGAATTGTGAAATCTTGCCCTGATTGCCAAAAACTTGATCTTGGTATTGGGATGGGAGTCAATCCTAAAGGTCTGAAGTCTTTGGAACTGTGGCAAGTGGACGTCACTCATGTACACCAGTTTGGATGCTTAAAATATGTACATGTAGTTAAAGATACCTTTTCTATTGCCATTTGGGCCTCCGCACAGACTGGTGAGGCAGCAAAACATGTTATCAGACATCTATATGTGTCCTTTGCTGTTTTAGGAGTACCTCAGTCCATCAAGACGGATAATAGCCCCGCTTATTCTTCTGCTCGCTTTCGACAGTTCTGTGGACGATGGGGCATCCGACCCGACATGTTACTGGTATCCCTCATAACCCTACGGGTCAATGTCGTGATCCGTTTATTATTTTATATTTTGATTATGAGGATTTCTCAGCCTCTGCTTCAGAGATGACGCATAAAATTGCAAGCTAACACGTTTGAAACTTAAACAAGTTACAAGGGTTTATTTTTAGGGAAGGGAAAACAAAATATCACAGTTAAGAAAGGGTAAACACAATTTGCTCCTTTTGGAGTAGCATTTTATCGCGCCGCCGCTGTAGTCGAAAAGCCGCGTCGCTGCTTGGTCCCCCTCTTTTTTCCTTTGACCACCTATCAGCACATCATCAATGTAATGATAGATTTTTACATCTGGGTTGTTTTTTATTTCTGGAATATTTTCCAGCTCCTGTGCCAGAGCATGGTGGGCAAGCGCGGGAGAATGATTGTAGCCCTGAGGCAACCTGGTGAAAGTATATTGTACTCCATCCCAAGTAAAAGCAAAATATTTTTGATCCTCGGAATCAATGGGAATTTGAAAAAACATATCTTTCACATCAAGAGAAGCAAGCACTGGGTGCGCTGCCTCCTGGATTTCTAGCACCAGATCTGCAATGTTTGGGACAGCTGAAGTTAATTTCTCAGTAACAGCATTCAAATTTCTATAATCTACAGTCATTCTCCACTTACCATTTGGTTTTCTTTTTGTTTCAGGTCAGAAATAACTTCTCTGATACCCTCTTTAGCTGCTATGGGAATAGAATATTGTTTAACGTTTGTAATTTTGCTTTGGGGGAGGTGAGGGGCAGTTTTTAACAGTCTAACTTTAAGAGTGGGGGTGCCAAAATTCCAAAAGCGGCCATTTTCGTCTCTCCAGGACCGACCAATCAATATGTCCATTCCTAACAGATTGTAAGGAATGTTGTCTACTATCATTTGGGTTCAAATTAACTCCTCGTCTCCTGGTAGCTTTAGGGAAACTTTAGCAGTTTTCTGTAAAACAGGTTTTCCCAAAGCACCACTCACCAATACTGGTTTCAGAGAAGAATTAATACCACATTTCTTGGCCACATCAGATTTTAGTGTGGAGATCTGTGCACCAGTGTCTACCACAAATGTTACAGGGTAGCATTTTGGCCCAACAGCGCATGTAAGTTCTGAATGCCCATTTTTGTTCAAGACCAATCTTAGCACATTTTGCCAGTCTTTTGGAGGACTTGATATTTTAGGATTTGATTGTTCATTATTTTCGGACCAATCATTTTGATTTGTAGGGATGGTTTCCCAAGGTTTATTCAGGGGGTCAGTAGAATTTACTGAACTGGGATCAGGACCTGTCTCCTCTCTCTGCCGTCTTTTTGCTTTCTTTTTAGTAGCAGAGAGAGGGCTTTTTAATTTCCCGAATTATGGGAATTTCCAGATCTTTCCCCTGAATTTGATCTGGCAGGCCATTCCTCTACTAAGGCTTTTAGATGGCCATAAGTAAAATTGTGACTTAAGAGTGAAGGAGGGATGCCTTTTCTCTTAGCTTCCTCTTTAAGCTTTGCAAAAGGCCCCAGTTCACCGTGTGGTAAATTATTTCTGTTTCGGGAGAGTCTATTCTAACGATTATTATTATTATTATTTCTCCGTCTGCCTCCCCTATTTACAACTGTCCAGTCACCCCATGGTTCGTCCTGCTGGTGAGGAGGAATTTGGGGAGGCCTGGCAACCCCAGTGGCATAAGTCAATTTTTGACTATCATTATAATTTGCTGGGGTCTGAAGAATTCTTACAGATGTAGAATCAGCTTCGGGTGCCACATATTTACGTCCAAATTCTGTCAATTCTGTTAGCAGATCAGACCAAGTGTAGTCTGTGCCTAATAGCAAATTTGTATTTGAATTTTCAATTCTAGCCTTGATCTGTAGGGCTAGATTTTGCAGTTGCGTAGGTAGCCCTCTGATGAGAATATCCATTCTCTCAGGTTTTACCTTTAGCATAAGTGGGTCCTCCTGGTTAACCACCAGAGCATGGTCATAAATCATTTGGATCACACTGGCGTTATGAACATTGTCCAGTAGCTGGGTGAGACACCCTTGCAATACATGGGGTTCTCCCCTTGCTATGGGGTCAGTGAAGCCCACATTATAAGCAGCTCGTTGGGTCAGGGACCATGGAGCTCTGGAATTGCCAGTAATCAACATAACTCCAGGACCCCAATGGCCTGACGCTTCTTTTTCTGATAATAATATGTGGTCTCCACCCGAAGATGAAACCCTTACTACATAGTCTATATCAGTTTCCAAAGGTAATCTGCCAAATTGTCTTTTTAATTGTGTCAGCTCCAGAGGAGAGTATGGAAATTCTTTATGGGTAACTTGCTCTCGTCTGGTATCTAGCTCACATGTATGTTCTGCTCTGATTACAGGACGCAGACGCTTATGTGTTATAGGCATGCTCTCATCTTCTGAACTATCAGAAGACTCATGGCAGGAGGAAGACTGTGCAGAGGCCTTCTCGCTCATTACAGCGAGTTGCCTGACCTGTTTCTCCAATTTATCAAATCTCTTAGCCCCAGTTTTTATAAATGTGTTGAGCAACTGGTGTAATTCAGCCACTTCTCCCTCGGGAGGGTGAACAGCCTGAGGGGGAGTTCCTGTTTGCGTTTTGGCAACTTTTGGCTGTGGCTTTGTCTTTAAGATGGAGGGTCTGCTTTTCCCCCTTTTGGGTGCAAAACGCACTGGTTTTTTTACGGGGTCTTTCAGGAGAGACATACTCCCCATTGTCTGTTGTATATTCAGAGGCAGATGGAGCACCGTCTAGCATCGGATTCGGGTTAGTACAGATTTCAGAATTTGATTTCCCTGGCAGCTCCTCAGATTTTACGCCACTTTCAATATTTTCTAATTTTTGGCGCAATTCTTCGTTCTCCTGCCAAATTGTAGTAGCCAAGATGAAATAGGCACGAGCATAGAAAAAATCTATACCCAATTTTTTCAATCAAGAGTGGATTTCTTTTCTAATATTGTTATTGATTTAGCAAGGGCAATAAAATCTCTGCTCTTATAATTTTTATAAATCATATCATAGAGAGTTTTCTTCGGGATATAGTTACGGGCTTTGAGGTACTCCCAGAATGGGCGAACCAAAGCGATTTCACTAAATTAATTTTCTTTATAGAAGGTCAAACCACTAGAGCTAGCAGAACACATTACAGACTCCATTTAAATTGTTTTAAATTTCCTTAAGGGTTAGTTTTGCAATTCAGGCATCAGTCTAAGAGCAGGCTCTGATTTTTCCTCAGTATTATCCTGTCCGTGACACCAATAAAATGTCGTGATCCGTTTATTATTTTATATTTTGATTATGAGGATTTCTCAGCCTCTGCTTCAGAGATGACGCATAAAATTGCAAGCTGACACTTTTGAAACTTAAACAAGTTACAAGGGTTTATTTTTAGGGAAGGGAAAACAAAATATCACAGTTAAGAAAGGGTAAACACAATTTGCTACTTTTGGAGAGACGAGTGGTTTAGGAAAGAAAGAAAGAAATGAGGGGGTAATTTAAAATGTTTCATGGCCAGTTGGTCCTAGCGGAGGGGGGGGGGGGGAGTAGGAGTCGTTTTACCGCGCCGCCGCTGCAGTCGAAAAGCCGTGTCGCCGCTTTCCGCTTGGGCCTTCGGAGCTGCTTGCCCGCCTTTTTGTGCCGAGCTGGCTGGAGTTTGTAGTCACAAGAGCTGGCTTCCACGTGGTTCTTCTGAGCTGCTGGCTCCTTTTCGGTTCTTTCTGGGGGATTCTTATAATGCAAAGGAGAGCGGGTCCCCCTCTTTTTTCCTTTTGTGTGAGTTGTTAATAAAATCAGGCTTTCCTGGAGTTGAGCATACTTCCCGAAAACAAGTTACCTTATCAGTTCGTTAAGATATGCTAATTTCGTGAAGTCTGGCCAAATGTCAGGTGCCAGGAATTTTTTTTCCTGTTTGCCAGTCTTTAGATATGTTAATGTGGCAGCATGTTTGATATGTGAGCTTGAAAAGAAAAAAAAAACCTAAATAATCCTTGCTCAAGAATCAAATATTTTTTAAAGTGTTTACATCAGTCAGGCAATAGTGGAACGTTGCCATTCAGTATTAAAGGCTCTCCTTGAGAAACAAAAACAGGGGGAGGAAGGGAGTCCTCCACAGGACTGGTTAAGTAAGGCTAAATATGTCATGAATTGCGCCTTACAGAAGATCGTACAGAGCCTCCGATATTAATGCATCAAAAGGCTTTAGCAGACTCTGAAGCTTCGGAACCTTCCCAAAAAATTTTGGTGGAATTCAAGAATTTGAACACTGGAGAATGGGAAGGGCCGGCAGAGGTGAAACTAACTGGTCGTGGTTATACGTGTTTACTTACAGGTACCGGAGTGCGTTGGGTACCGGCCAGATGGGGTCATCCATGGAAATAAATGCCTCCAAATGCGAACTCACAGTGATGCTGTTTGTGATACGAGTTTTAGTTTGGGAGATTGTACCACTTCATTTAATTTTAGGCTAACTTCACCAGATTTTAGTAGCAATAGCATTTCGTTTTTGATTCTTCTAGTGATTGTTGTTAATTTTTATCATATATTGGTGGAGTAAGACAAACAAAAATAAACAAAACTCAGTTATGAGAATGAGTATGCCTTTTCAGAGGCCGAGAGTTGCGGCAGAGAGTGAGAGCTGCTCCTGGTACAGAGAGCACCCCCACTCCTGCCTCCGCAGCTGCTTCTCGCCCCCCCTCACACAAGGGCACAACTCAGATACGGCTGGTGAGCATCGCCAGCGTATCTGTTACAGCTGCAGCTGCTGTCTCTAGCCCCACAGACACTGCTGCTGCTCAGAAAGTGAGCCCTGCTGCAGACACCGCAGCAGAGAAGAGAAAAAAAAAAAAAAAAAGTGGGGGGGAAAAGGTGTGCCTATGCTGTTTAAAAGCTTTGGAATTCTGTCTCTAAACAATTTTATTAGGCCTTTTTGGGCCTCAATTTGGCAACCATGGAGGAAACCAGGACTCCACTGTGCCGTGACCCGGGAGGGGTCTGGAGACACTTTTGGGGCCCCCAGACAAATCTTTGTCGGATAAGCCTCCTCTCCCCCCTTGGCTCTACGCGCCAGTGGACACCAGACCTTCCTCATACTAAAAAGCTATTTAAGTCCTTCCACTGCAGTGTGAAATGTGCTTTTCATATTGTATTGTATTGATAACAGGCTTTTGTTAATGTTGTAATTCATGTGATTGTTTATATGTTGATTATGGGATCCCTCGTCTATATGTTGATTGTTGATTGTGCTAGCCTGTTGCACTGCTAAGCAGATGAACTTAACTTCTGGTATTTTAACACAGGTGCTAAAAGAGGTTGATAGTGTCAGATGCAGTTTTACAATATCGTGCTGCCACTGACTTTTATTGTCAGCTTTTAGGTTATGTTTGCGAAGACTTTGATGGGGTGTATTTGCATGAATTTATCTGATCATTCAGAGTCAATTCACAACCAAAAACGATTGATTAAGATAACATGAAAAAATCAACTGGGTTAAATGAATAGTTAAATCGCTTAAGGATATGGGGATAGCTTAGAGATTAAATTAGACAGGTTTATCAATTATATTTGTTATTATTGGTTTTGATTATTAGCATGTTATTATTGCTTTTGTATTATTAATATGTTGTTTATGGCAATGTATCATTAGCATGTTATCTCGCATGATGAAGTAAGTCAGGATTTCTCAAAACCAAAAAGGGGGATATGTTGGGAAACTGTCTGGAAGAAAACAGACATGTGAGCAATCCTGACTGTTTAGCTTTAGCTAGAATAAGCTAAGGGCCTTGAGGCCCAGTTGCAAGGTTACTGAAAGATGACCTATGGGAGAAAGATAAGGGAACTGGCAGCAGAAAAGAAGAATAACAGGATAATGATGTAGCCAGCAGAAGTTCTGTGAGAACAGGATTTGTGGCCAAGATATGGCCACCTGCAAGATATCATTATATAAACAAGGGTTCTATATAAAGCGAGTGTGAATTGTTAATAAACGACTTCACTTTAATCATATTGGTGACTACGTGTCGTCCTTAAGCCTCCATGGATATTCCACAGGCAAAGACCCTAAAGATGGGATATCCTGACGGCAGAGTGGGCTGACCCCCAGCCCCAAACCCTGCAGTCCCCTCAGACATGAAATCTCAGGTGGTTTGGATGCTTTTCCTCCATAGACTTAACAGCAGGACAGGAGCTACAGCATCAGTGTCTGAGCTGCACCCAAATCCTCACCCCCAAGCCCAGCAAAAAGAAGGGGAAGAACAAGGACAGCAGCAGGGGCAAGAGGGGAACCTGCCAAAGTTCTGCTGCCAAGAGAGTAGGGACAGGGAGACAGAGGCAGGGACTCCAGCATTTCTCCTGTCTGGTGGGGGGGCTGCTGGAAGGATCCTCAGAATTTAGTGCCCTTAATCTGAAGGGCTGAGGGACTGTGCTGTGTGACAGATAGCAGGGTTTAGCTCTAGGGAGGGCAGCAGCTCTGCAGTGAATGACTGGGAGGTGCAGGAATCCCCCCTGCCATCATCTTCCAGGCAGCAGCTCTCTCTCAAACCCTGCCAATCTCTGCTGCCTGCAGCTGTTTCTCTGTCCCCAGCTCTCCTCCCTGTCAGTGCTCACAGCCCCCATCCCACCCACTGAGTGCTCAGCTCTGCCCTGCAGACCCCTCCTGGCAGCAGCAGGACCTGTCCAAGGGAATCTCTGGCTGTGCAGGGGCTCAGGAGCAGCTCAGACAAGGGCTGAGGAGAACTGGGGTCTCTGTGCCTTCTGTAGGGTGCAGAAAATGCTTTTTATGTCCTGGAAAGACAAGTGTAAGCAGAGCCTGAGGAGAACCCAGAGTGGAGCAAGAAAGCCCTGCCCTGAAGGGGCTCCTGAAAAGTCCCCTCAGAAATATTCTGGGCATCAACTGGAGCTGTGAGCAGCCCTGAGCAATTCATCCTTCTCTCACCAGCACCAGGACCCTGCCCTGTGTTTCCTGTCTCCTGCCAGCCACAGCTTCTGCCAGCACCAGGGAGCTCCCCGAGCAGGCTGAGAGCTGCCCCTGTCAGGAAGGCAGCAGAGTCCCTGTCCCAGCACACAGCCCCTGGGCTGCAGGACCCTGCTCTGAAGGACAGCCCTTGGCACCCCTGCCTGCACACACTCCTTCTCACAATTCCCCTTCCACCTCCAGCCCCTTCCTCCCTTACAGCTCCCAGCAGCTCTGGCTCTGCAGCTTTAGGAGATGCCTCCAGGAACTGCCCTAGCTTCACTGCCGTGCACCAGACACTCACCATGTCAGAAGCTGTGAAGGTTCTCTGTAGGGAGATGGTCTGAAAGGCGGGGGTGTGTGGCGCTGCTGTATGCACAACCCCATGTTTTGACTGTTCAGAGTTAGAAAGACACCCTGTCCTGGACGTTAGATTAGGAGAAGTGGCTTCTACCCCTGTACCAATAGGATTCGCTTTTGCTGCGTGTGAATGGCACCAGGTGACCTGTAGCAGGTAGTTTTGGAGTGCGGTGGAGGGGGGGTTTTGTACCTAATAAAAGCCCTCTTTTTCTGGAAGCATCGATTATACCTGTGAGGACTCATCTGTGACTTCCGCGCCGAGCCACTAAGGTCGCCACCTCCCGCAACAAATGGTGGAGAAAGTGGGCAGCGACAGTAGCCTTGACAACGGACAAGGTCTAGCCCGTGATTAGGCAAACCAGGAAGAGGGGAGCTGAGATTGGCGGAACATAGCGCCCACGAAGAGGCTGAAGAGGCGGGATAGAGTTGTCCGGAGCCGGAAAGAGCCCGAGTCAAGTAGGACGGGTCGCTACCTTCCCTCTATCATTGGCTTATTGAAAAAATGGAAGCCAAATTAGCTGCAGAAAAAAGACTCTTAATAGGTATCCTCGCTAAGCGAGGGGAATCAGTCAATGAAAAGCTTCTAGATAAGCTAATAACGTGGGCTCAGGAGCAGGGACACTTCCCCGCTCTGCCTGAATTGTTCGCATGGGAACACTGGAGGGAGGTTGGTGATTTGATGTGGGACCTCCATTCTCAAGGGAAAAGTAAGCATATAACCGGCTTAGAAGGAACATGGAGAACTGTAATTAATGTATTAAGGGAGACGAAGGCAGAGGCTAAAGTTGCGGCTGCCGCCGTAGCGATACTTACGTGGGAGGTGGAATCAAACATCATTCCTACGGCACCTCTGCTTCCTGCCCCTTCTGAGCGTGGTGCGTCCTGGAGAGCGTTCTTAGGTTTAGGGGACAAAAGTTTTGCTGTTAAAGGCATGTCCGGAAAGGCACATCGATCTGTAAACCACTTCTTATCTGATCTCGGGGCGGAGAGCGGAGCGGAAGTGTCCACTCTGAGTGCCGGAAGTGGAATGCAGAAAGAAGCGGAAGTGCAGACAGCTTCCCCTCCTGAAATGGGCGGCCCCAATCGTAATTTGGCATCTGATTTCGGAGCGGAGAAAGAAACGGAAATGCCCGCTCCGAGCGCCGGAAGCAAAGTGAAGCAGAATGCGGAAGTGCTGACCGCCCCTTCCCCCGAAATGGGTGGGGCCAGTCGTCAGTGGAAACCGCCCCTAGCACTATCTCCCACGGAAGCACCACAAGCCTTTTCTCCCGAAACGGGCAGGCCCAGTCGTCAGCAGAAACTGCCCCTAGCTGAGCGTGGCCACCGACCAAAGGGGCTGGGTTGTGTTAATTATCCGTCTGCCCTCTCTGATGATGATGACGACATTTCAATTCTGCTGCGAACACAGAAAATCACACAAGGCATTAAAGGTGCCGACAAACCCCAGCCCGAAAGGTGGTCCAGCTTTGATCGCGACCCCATTCTCGAGTGGAAGCTGCGTGGCTCAGTGGAATGGCCAATGCCTTGGGGCCCTGGGCTAAGCAGCCCCCAGGGCAAACCTCAGAGATGGGCACGGCCTGCAAACACCGACACGCCCAGAACCACAGCCACGCCTCCAAGGAAGAAAAAGAAAAAAAAATAAAATAGAAGGGGGTTTTCGTCTCGTACGAAGCGATTCTTAGGGCTTTCATAGATGAAATAGATTTTACCTGGTGTAAGCAAGCAAATGTTAACCGGTAGACCAAAATAGCCTATGCCATGCATTGTTACAAAATAGGGCTACCACTGATTTTTTGCTTTTGGCACAAGGCCATGGGTGTGAGGATTTTGATCACAAAACTCTGCAATACCTTAAAGAACACATGCAGAAAATACAACAGGGAGAAAGGTTTACATGTGGTTCATCACCTAACCAATTGCTTTGCAGTAATGGGGGTTCCCCAGGTAAGAAAGACTGACAATGCACCCTTGTATATAAGTGGAAAGGTCAAACAGTTTCTTGCCATTTGGGGAATAAAACATATTATGGGGATCCCTCATTCGTCTACAGGCCAGGCGATAGTGGAAAGAGACAATCGCACACTAAAAACTTATTTGCAAAAACAAAAAGATAGCCAGAATTTAGACCCACAGATGCGGCTTAGCAAAGTACTTTTTACATTGAATTTTCTTAGTCTAAGTCGCAATTCCCAGCAACCTCATGTGCTATTGCATTACGCGTCCCAAAAAATCAACCCCATTCCACAAGCACAGATTACCTATAAAGATCCCCCTACAGGTCAATGGGTAGGACCTAAGCTGTTATTATTTACTGGAAGAGGTTATAGTTGTGTCTCCACAGATTCCGGACCTCTTTGGGTACCCAGCAAATGGACATGCCCTGCCATGACTATACGCCCAAGGGACAGGCCTGCATCCATCGACGGCACATAGGGGCAAGATCTGTTTGATAACCTGTGGACCAATTTGTTTGGCTTGTTACTCGGGTGGCTTTATGGGTTGCTTAAAGAAGGTGTTATATTGTTAGTGTATGGGTTCTGTATATTGGTTGTTGTTTGTATTCTTTTTTTTTGCTTGAAAGCTAGCATTGCAAAACCATTAATCAAACATGGCTTGTGCAAAAAAAAAAAAAAAGGGAGATGTGTAGGGGGATGGTCTGAAAGGCGGGGGCATGCGGCGCTGCTGTATGCACAAGCCCATGTTTTGACTGTTCAGAGTTAGAAGGACACCCTGTCCTGGACGTTAGATTAGGAGAAGGCACAAAGTGAAAAACAAGTGGCTTCTACCCCTGCACCAATAGGATTCGCTTTTGCTGCGTGTGAACGGCACCAGGTGACCTGTAGCAGGTAGTTTTGGAGTGCGGTGGAGGGGGGCGTGACCACTGTAAAAGTATATAAGCGGTTTTTGTACCTAATAAAAGCCCTTTTTTTCTGAAAGCATCGATTATACCTCTGTGAGGACTCATCTTTGACTTCCGCGCCGAACCCCTAAGGTCACCACCTTCCGCAACAGTTCTCCTCCACTGAGCTGACACTCATCCCCTCCATCTTCACCACCTTGAAGCTCTCTCTGCCTTGCTCATCTCCCCCAGATACCCTGGCAATGCCCTTAGCCCTGCTGTGCTCTGCAGAGGAGCTGCTCCTGCCCAGAGCTGTCCCTCTGCAGCACTGCCCACTTGCCATCAGCTCCCTCCATCCCAGGAGCCCAGCTCACAACTGTCATGATGTAGTGAAATGAGGCAATCAGGTGCCACTAATTGCCATGTAGTGGGCATGAGCTTGTGTTAAGCCCACCTGTGCCTGATTAGGGCAGGCCCCTACTGCACATGAGCAGGACTAGGGGGGCCAATAAAAGGTAAGGCTAGGAGAACAAGCTCAGCTCACTCCTGACCAAGCCAGCAGAGAGATTAGCCGCTTTTACTGCTTTTATGAGCGCCGCACTTACCTGATTGTGCCACTGGAGCTTTTGTCTCAGCACTGCACTAGCTTGGTTGCGCCACTAGAGCTCTTCACCATTTGGGTGAGGCTCAGGTGGCACAGCCAGCTAGCGTGCTCGTACAGCAAACCCGAGCAATGCTGAGGCCATGGTTTCAAGCCTCACCCTAATGGTGAAGAGCTCTAGTGGCGCAACCAAGTTAGTGTCCTGGGGTCCATCTGGAAAAGTCAGTCCAACAGATCTCGGGAGGTTTTCCAACCCCTCTACTCTGCCCTGGTGAGACCACACCTGAAATATTGGATCCACTTGTCCAAGAGGCAGGGATCTACTGGAGACAGTCCAAGGGAGAGCTAGGAGGATGATTAATGAACTTGAACATCTCTCCTACAAAGAAAGACTGAGAAAATTTGGGCTGTTCAGCCTTGAGAAAAGAAACCTTAGACTGGATCTTATAAATGCCTATAAATATCTGAGGGGTGGGTGTCAAAAGGAAGGGGCTGATCTCTTTTCAGTGGTGCCCATTAATAGGACAAGGAACAAGGGGTTTTAGCCAGAATATAGCAAGTTCCACCTCAACATGAGGAGAAACTGCTTGACTGTGAGGCTGTGGGAGCACTGGAACAGGATGCCCAGAGAGGCTGTGGAGTGTCCTTTTCTGGAGACTTTCAACACATACCTGGATGTGTTCCTGTGTGGCCTGCCCTATGTGATCCTGCTTTGGCAGAGGGGTTGGACTGTATGATCTCTAGAGGTCCCTTCCAACCCTTAAAAATCATAATTCTATGGTTCTATGACCTTAGTCCCTGGGACAGTGATGGGGTCCAGCCTGCTCCAGGCAGGTGGAGGACAAAGAGGGGATTGCTGAAGCAGAGTGGGCAGGGGACAGAAAGGCATGGGGTGCACCTGGCCTTTAGCAAGCCCTTTGCCATGCTCTACCATTGTCCTGTTGTAGCCAGACTGGTGATGTGTGGATTGAAGAGGTGGGTGATGTGGTGGGTGGGAAGTTCACGAGATGATGAGGGTCATGGTGCCATCTGTGATTCAAAGTCCTCCTGGAAGGATGTGATGGTGCCTCAGTGTCCAACACTTGTGCCAACACTGTTGTCTGTCTTTTTATCCATGGGCACGATCACTTCCCTACTCCTGCTGGCCACACTATTCCTGATACAAGCCAGGATGTTGGTGGCCTTCTTGACTACCGGGACACACAACTGGCTGATATTCAGCTGTCTGTCCACCAGCTCTGACTGAGGCTGATGCCGTGGATAGGATTAAGAAGTGAGTTCCATGGGGACAGGGGCAGGGTTGGCTTCAGTTGAGTGGGAGGTGTCCTTACCCATGCATGCAGGGAGTTGGAACTAGATGATCTTTAACCCTTCCAAGCCAACCCATTCCATGATTCCATGATTCAGTAACACAGTCCCAGCCAGTTCCAGGCCTGGGCGTCTCCCCAGCCACCACCAGGACTTTGTGATGCAGGGTCTTGGTCCTTGACACCATTGTCATGGAACTCTCCATGGTGACCCTGGGGGTATATAAGGGCTGTGGAGACCTGGATATCCCAGTACCAGGTGAGCACCTCCCTCAGGAGTCAGCAGCTGCCCTGGGTGACCATGGAATTTCTGTGGCAGAAAATGCCCGAGATGTCCATAGAGGAGGAGGTGGAAGCCTGCTGCCAGCCCTCCACAAGACACGAAGGTCAGTGAATGAAGGAAGGGCCAGAATAGAAGTTTCCCTGCAGGCTGTGGGGAGAGGGCAGCTGTCCCTTGCAGCCCATGGAGGAGCACGGAGGGGCAGATGTGGATCTGTAGCCCATGGAGGAGACCTCTGTACCAGGGTGACATTAGTTACTAACTGAAATACATTAAATTTTAGAAAAAAGTCACATTTGAGCAATGTGAGCATGGCTAGGGCAAGGGGCAGGAAGGTGAGATGGCTTTTGTCTGTCTGCGTCTAGATTTCCTTCTTTTCCTTTCCAGCAGTGCTGTTCCATGCCAGCCGTGCAGTTGAGTTTCCAGCCCCTCAGTCTGTCTCCCTTCTCCTCTCTCCTTTCCCCAGAGTGGAAGGCGTCTCTGCTCCAGCACTGCTCTCCCCTTGGGGACTGCTCTCAGCTGCCCCTCTCCTCTGCCCTGCATGTCTCAGAGCGGTTCCTTTCCCCTGCTTGAAAATGTTGATGGCAGAGGCACTGTGGCTGCTGTGAGAGCTGTGTTTGGATTGTGTGTGCTTGAAATGCTCGAGTAGCACAGCTGGCAAAAGCTCTGGGTGTTTGAGGAGCTGATTCTGAGGCTTTTCTTCCCAAACCCCCCTGATTCTGTTCAAGAAGAATTTCTGGTGGCCGCTCAGTCCTGCTGTCAGGGAGCCCGGGGAGTGTGCGGCACGGGTGTTTCTGCCTGGCTGTAGAGTCCAGGAGCTGGCACAGCTCTTCAGAGGAGCGTTACTGCTCTTTGCCGGTCAGGAGGGATGCTTCATGAGCTCTCCTTAAAAGTTTTCTTTCAACAACAAATCCCCCCTTTGAGACTCATGGGTTTTTTTTATACAACCCATAACCATCACTTTTGTGCTTGTAGAGCCACAAATCACAGAATGGTTTGGGTTTGAGGGGACCTGAAAGATCATCTAGCTCCAACACCCTGCATGAGCAGGGACTTCTCCCACTTGACCAGGATGCTCTAAGCCCAATCTAAGCCAAATCCAAACTGGCCTTGAATAAGGAGCTTTTAGGGATGGGACAGCCAGACATTCTCTGAGCAATATGGGCTAGTGCCTCATCACCTTCACAGCAAAGAATTTCTTGCTCATATCTCAAGTCAATAACACCTCTTTAAGTTTGAAACCATTCCCCCCTTGTCTGGTTACTCCAAGTCCTTGTCAAAAGTCCCTCCTAATCCCTCCTTATTTGATGATTCTGTGATAAAATGTGTAACCCTTGGAAATGATAGAGGGGGTGCCAGGTGATCATTCCCAAAGCTCACACCACTTTGGAGAAGTGTCTTGGGTTGGACAGTTGTTCTGTCACCAGAACCCCCCTGTAAGGGGGAAGGAGAGAAGGAGTGGAGCCCTGGGGCTTGCAATGAAACCATATTTAAAATGAGAAGAATAATAATCTAGTATTAAGAATGAGTATGATGGCACCAGTGGGAAGGTGATGGTCACATTATGCGGAGGAGGAGGTGCCAGGCGTGGGGAACATTGCCTGGTAGGATAGGACCCACCGGGGAAGGCAGCCATAGAAGAAGCCAAGCCATCCCCCCAAACTTCAGTCAGAGAATGATTTGGGTAGGAAGGGACCTTGAAAGGTCATCTAGTCCAACTTCCTGCTCTACAGGGAGGATACTGGTGGACTCACTGTGGAACACTGGGGTTGGCCAGGTCAGAGCAGATGCCCTGGACTTTAGATCATGGTCAAATGGATCCCTCATTCTAGAGATGTGGAGAACCAAACACAACACTTCTGATCTCCCTTGCTCTTGCAGGGTTGAAGTCTGCAGCCTCACAGAAGTCGAGGTTTTGTGAAGAGAAAAATTGTTTAGAATTTATTAATCTTTTGTTTTAACTACTCCCTGCACCTGGATATAATTTTTCAAAGTGTCAGTCTGCTTAAGTTCTATATGCTCCACTAATCTCTTTATTATTGTTCAGCATATTCTTTCCTTGTTCCCCTAACCTACATCCTGGTTTGGTCTCCATACATCCTTTTCTTGCGGATTCAATTTGTCCCTGCAACAATTCCCCCCTTTTGAGCATCCTTCGAACTTTTCCCACAAGGATGCTCAACAATCATGCTATGTGATAGGGAGGTGGAGGTGACGTTCCCTCTGGCATTATCACTTCCTTTCGAGTTATAGCCTTCATTATTCTTCGGGTATTTTGAGTTTCTTTGACAATCATTCCTAGAAGACACTTATACATTATTAGAACAACTACCACAATTATAATTATCATGATTCCATATTGTACCACTGATGATATCCAACCAGAGACCTGGATCCCTAGGGAGCTAAATATTGCTCCAACCCAATTGTGTTCTGCCTCTCTCTGAACGTTGTAGACTTTATCTTCTATTTGTTCCAATTGACTAATGTCTTTTTCTACCTCTTGGGTGACATTTGGGATATGCACACAACAATGTCCATTCTTACTATGCAGATACCCACAAACACCATGTTCCTTTAACAACATCATATCTAGGACCATTCTATTCTGTAAGGTCATTCTTGTGGTAGCCTGGAGTTGCAAGTTTAAATCCTTAAATCCTTTTTTAGTTACTGTGGCCAATCGTTCAGTTTGTCCTAACAATTTATATAACATTTCCCGATTTTGATAAGTTGAGATAGGTGCGAATAATGATTCCAACACCCATCCTAAATTTCCAGGACTATGGACTGTTGTGATTCTACAATTTACTGCAAAATTTTCCTGATCCGAGTTGATAGTATGATGATATCCCCTACATTCGCATCCCCATTTTAATGCCATTTTTACTGGAACTAACCCTATTCTGTCTTCTGGGGTATCACAGGTGAATATCTCCGTACAATTCCATTCTTCTCTTTGGGTTAATGATTGTCGAAGAGAAGTAGAAATGGATGTAACCTTACTATTCTGATAGGAATGATTTTTCTTCCCTGTCCACTGGATACACCATTGTACCTTCCCCAAATAAGTATAATGTTCCAAGATACTAGGTCCCCATAGTGTTGTCCAATCTTTCCAGGTATCTATATTCTGAGTAATGTTTTGACAATTCATCTTGTTTCGTGTGGATTTGGTTGTTATGATACGTTTTTCACATGGCCCCTTTTCGGGGAAATTAACGAAACACCTTCTGGTGTTTTGGACCCAACCAAAATAATTAGGTTTCTTTTTACAATCTGTTTCTGTCATTGTTTCAATTATCATGCACATATCTTTCTGTACCATTTCAGTCTTTGGGACTAGTTGGCAGGTCCAAGAAACGTTTTTTTTTTAAAGATTTTGGCATTCCAGTTACTGGTATTATCCCCCACGGTATTGGTTCACCTGCCGCTTGGGGTAATGGTAAGCAAGCCGTAATTTCTGTTACATTTTGCATGAGGCCAAAATCCCTAATCAACCCAATCACTAAATTTTCTTGCCCTTTATTTTTCAACAGATTCTCATCATTGACTGGTGGTTTATTTTCATCATTAGCTACCTGCCTTGTTATTCTACTTTCCTGTCTCATTCTGGGTTCAATTCTTACTTCCAGATCTCCATACCCAAAGCTCTCTCGAATCAATATTATACAGGTGTATTCCCCTTCATTTTCCTTGGTTATTCTGGGTATCTGCAAAGTGGTTATTCCTGCTTGGTGTAACCTATCCCAAACTGTTCGTACCCCTTCTATAATTATTTTATCTTCTGTCACCCATTTCCATCCTGTTTTCACTTCAGTGGATCCAACCCCCTGGTCACCGGTAAACAAACATGTTAGATTGACACCAGATCCTTCTTTTACCGTCAAATAAGGTTCGGGTACCTTTACCTTTACCCGTGTCTCTACAGTCACTATCAAGTTAAGAAATGCCCATATTCTCAACATTTGCCTCTGAACACCAATTTTGTTGGGGACAAAGGTTCTACCGACCATTGAGTAGGAACCTTCTTGACCCTGGTATAGTGTATCCAATTGTCGATCCCGTCGACCTTGACGGCGGTGTACGTAGTCATAATTACTTGATAAGGACCGTCCCATGACTCCTTCAATGGCTCCACTGACCAGTTTCGTACGTAGACTTGATCTCCCGGAAGAATACTGTGGGCCGGGTTTTCCAGGGGTAGGGGTCGGTTCCACTGCAACGCTCCTCTGAGTGCTGTATGAGTCTTATTCAGAGACAACACATAATTTAATATTACTTGATCCCCCACCAAATGAGGGTCCCCCTGGTATGTAGCAGCATGATAGGGTTCGCCGTACAAAATCTCATACAGACTTACCCCTATCCTTTCCCTTGGTTTAATCCTGACTCTTAGCAGAGCTAAAGGCAATGCCTGTGGCCACTGGATTTTTGCCTCTTGGCAAATTTTCTTAATTTGGTTTTTCAGTGTTTGATTCATCCGCTCTACCTTACCACTTGATTGGGGCCTCCAGGGCGTGTGCAGATTCCAAGTTATTCCTAACATTACAGAAATCTCCTGCACGATCCCTGCAGTAAAATGAGGAGCCCTATCCGATGATAGCCCTAACGGCACCCCAAATCTAGGGATGATTTCTTTCAGAAGTGTTTTTACCACTTCTTTTGCCTGATTGGTCCTGCAAGGGAAAGCTTCTGGCCATCCCGAGAATGTGCACACATACATCAGCAGGTATTTGTATGCTTGGGCCTTTGGTAACTCAGAGAAGTCTATCTGCCAATAATCTCCTGGTTGGGGACCTACCTGCAATTTACCCATTTGAACCTGCCTCCTCACTACTGGGTTGTTTTTGATACACACCGGACACATTGCATTTACCCTTTTTGCCAATGTTAACATCTGGTTTGAGAATATTTCGTTTTTCAAAAATCTTACCATTGCCTCTGCACCCCAGTGACACTTATTATGTTCTGTTTCCAATACTGTCTTCATGATCCTTACCGGCAGGATCACCTGTCCTGTTGGGGTCACATACCAACCCTTGATGTTCTTTTGTGCCTGCAACATCTGAGCCAGTTTCTCGTCCTCTGGTGAGTAATGTGGTTTGTCTTCCATGTGTGCAGCGGCAGGGTTGCTCCGGGCCGGTATCAAAGCTAATTGAGTCCATATTTCTCTGGCGGCCTGCTTTGCCACTTGGTCTGCTTGTTGATTTCCCTGGAACTCTTTCCCTGGTTCGTTCCGATGTCCTTTGACGTGCATCACCGCAACTGCCGATGGTTTATGAATTGCTTCCAGTAACATGATTACCTCTTCCCTGTGTTTGATTGACGACCCCTGCGAATTAAGAAGTCCCCGCTCCTTCCACAGAGCCCCATGCACATGTACCACTCCAAATGCATATTTGGAGTCAGTCCATATGTTGACTCTCTTCCCTTGGCTCAGCTCCAGGGCCCTTACCATAGCCCAGATTTCTGCCTTCTGCGCTGACGTGCCCGGGGGCAATGCTTTTCCTTCCGCTATCTGCTGCAAGGTGACCACTGCATACCCTGCATACCTGGTACCACTTTCCACAAAGCTGGACCCGTCCGTGAACAGTTCCCAATCAGGGTCCGGCAGTGGCTCATCCTTCAGGTCCTTCCGGCTGGCGTACACTTGTTCGATTACCTCCACGCAGTCATGTTCCAGCTCTCCTTCTTCCTGGGTGGACCTGAGGAATTCTGCTGGGTTAAGGTGATTTGTTATTTTCAGTTCCACATCATCCTGTTCCCTTAATTGGGCCTGATATTGAAGCATCCTACTTGATGAGAGCCAATGGCCCCCCTTTTTTTCTAATACTGTTATAACCATGTGGGGTACATAAACTGTCATGTGCTTGCCCAATGTCAGCTTTCGTGCTTCCTGGATCAGGATTACTGTGGCTGCCACTGCTCTTAGGCATCCTGGCCATCCCCCACTTACTGAGTCCAATTGTTTGGAAAAGTACCCAACCGGCCTTTTCCAAGACCCCAGTTTTTGAGTGAGCACCCCCAAGGCTAACTTCTGCCTTTCATGTACATACAGTTGAAAGTCTTTGGTTAAATCCGGCAAGCCCAGGGCAGGTGCTTCCTTGAGGGCCTGTTTTAATTCCCGAAACGCTTTATCTTCCGTGGGTCCCCACTTCAGTCTCGGCTCCTTCACAGCCTCATACAGTGGTTTGGCTGTCAACCCAAAGTTGGGGATCCACAGTCGACACCAGCCAATCATTCCTAGAAAAGATCTTAATTCCTGATTATTGCGGGGTACTGGGATTGCACATATAGCTTGTATACGATTCACTCCCAAACGACGAACTCCCTGCGAAATTTCACATCCTAGGTAGATAACCTTTTGTTTGACCAGCTGTGCCTTTTCTCTGGATACCCGGTATCCAGCCTGTCCCAGCATATTCAGTAATGCAATGGTTAATTTTAGGCAGAGACCTTGTTCTGTGGTACCCAGGAAAATATCATCCACATACTGCAACACCACATAAGAGAAAGGCGAATCTTTTACCTGGGTAGTTTTCCATTCCTCAAGTTCCTTGGCCAGCTGGTTACCGAATATGGTGGGTGAGGATTTAAATCCTTGGGGAAGTCTGGTCCAGGTGAGTTGACACTTCCGTCCCGTATCGGGGTTTTCCCACTCGAATGCAAAGATTTTCCTACTTTCAGGTGCCAGGGGTATGCAGAAGAAGGCATCCTTTAGATCAATTACTGTAAACCACTGAAATTTCTCAGAAACAGATGTTAACAATGTGTATGGATTTGCCACGACAGGATGTATATCTTTGGTAATGGAGTTAATTGCCCTTAGGTCCTGTACTAACCTGTAATTGCCGTTAGGCTTTTTGACCAGGAAGATAGGAGTGTTAAATTCAGATTCACACTCCTGCAAAATTCCTAAACCTAAGAATTGGGTTATCATGGGGGCTATTCCCTTTCTGGCTTCCAGACTAATGGGGTACTGTCGCACCCTTACTGGTTGAACCCCTTCTTTTAATTCCACTATCACTGGTATTGCTGCTTTTGATTTACCTGGAGTCCCTGTTTCCCAAACCCACGGTGCAACTGCTTGTTCAATTTCCTGTGGTATCTCTTCCTTCCCTACTTCTTTAATTACGAACAATTTTGCTAGGTTTCCTTCTGGTATTTCTAATTTTACCCTACCCTTTTCAAAAATTATTCTTGCCTGTAATGCTGAGAGCAAGTCTCTCCCAAGCAGAGACTCCGGACTGTTTGGCATATACAGAAATTGATGATCAAATTCCTTTCCCCCAAATTTTATATCGAGTGGCCGCAGGAATGTCCTTTTTTCAATCTCCCCAGACACCCCAACAACCAACACCGTAGAGTCACTTAGAGGTCCCTTTAATTTATTCATTGCCGAGTAACTAGCCCCTGTATCTATCCTGAATTCCATCGGTTCCCCTTCGACCTCTAAGATAACTTTCAGGTCTCGGTCTAGTCAGCTCTGATTCTGGTAATTCCTCATCATAAACGCTTGAGCAACACCTTGCGGATTTCCCGTGAACGGATTCAATCCACTTCCTACCCTGTTGCCGGGATTCGCTCCATTGCCCGGGAAGCCTCCCCTCATTGGGGTTCCCTGATTAAGTGGGCACTTTTTTTTTTTTTTTTTTTTTTTTTTTCTTTCCAGTGTCCCAGTCCTTTACAAAAGGCACACTGGTTAGGTCCTAACCTTCCACGTCCCCCCGTACCCTGGTTCCCAAAACCCCCAAAGCCTCTCCCCATTTCTCGCAAGAAGCTCATCATAGGACTTAATATTTCAGAAGTTAGTGTACCATTCCGTGGCCACTGCATTCCTCCCGTTTCATATTCAGGCCACACATGATTACAATAATCAATCAAGGTTTTCCTCCGCAACTCCTGCCCAAAATTACCTTCTTTCCAATGTTTTAACAAACAGCCGAGGGGTGTATCCTCAGGAATATCATTGCCATTATAAGTCAGAGCTCTGAAAGTTTTAAATGGCAGCATGCTAACACCTATACTTGTGCACACTCACACACACACAAAACCAATATACGGCCGATACCTATACCAAATACCAAACTTGCCTATACTCGTCGCCGCGAGTGGCAAGTGCTGGATCTGCACAGCTTTCTACTTGCTGTGTCTTACGACCAGCGCCTAGGCTTCCAAACAACCAACCCTTATACCAAATACCAAATACCAAACTTGCCTATACTCGTCGCCGCAAGTGGCAAGTGCTGGATCTGCACAGCTTTCTCCTTGCTGTGTCTTACGACCAGCGCCCGGGCTTCCAAACAACCAACCCTTTAGTACCAATCGTCTTATGAAGAACAAAGCACCTTCGGGCTTACCCTATGGTCGTCCGTCGGGCGCGGGGTCGGGCACGGGTTGATGTCTCCTCCAGGAATCACCTGGTGCCGGCTTGGAGTGGATCAGCACGTGAACCGCCCCAGCCACCCCCGGAGTCCCATCTGGGTCGCCAGAAAACTGTTGCCCGTAGTCAAGACACAAACCAACGAAATGTCAGTTTATGCGGTGCTTTATTCGGGGCCCGGGAAACCTGAGGACTAGCGTCCCAAGTCAGGATTCCAAAGACCCTCACTTTCAGTTCAACTTTTATACCTTTTTACAATGAGGCTTATGTGCCAAATTACACATCCTTTTGTTACAAAAACAATTTCATAAATCGTGCGGATAACAATCAGTGTGCCTGTAGATAACAATCAATATGCCCCCTTAATTTATTAATCTTTTGTTTTAACTACTCCCTGCACCTGGATATAATTTTTCAAAGTGTCAGTCTGCTTAAGTTCTATATGCTCCACTAATCTCTTTATTATTGTTCAGCATATTCTTTCCTTGTTCCCCTAACCTACGTCCTGGTTTGGTCTCCATACATCCTTTTCTTGCGGATTCAATTTGTCCCTGCAACAGCCTGAACATTGAAGTATCTACTTTTCTGTTTTTATAATAAATATATTCATACATAACTTTCAGTGATTTGTATTCCCTAAAAATTGCTCGAAAATAAACTTTGTTAGAGGAACAGAACTGATATTATGCCTGTAGAGAAAAAGACTTTGAGTGTCATTTCATCTTAATCTGATCAAGGGGTACTTGGATGGTCTCAGGAGGCTGTCACTCCTTGTTTACCCTCCAAGGGTAAATTTTCCCTGAAAGGAAAACTCTGGCCTGGGAGATGAAATCTCCTTTGGCTGTTGTCTTGGTCAGGCCATGGGATGTGACAGTCCTGTGCTGTTGTGCCAGCAGCAGGTGGTTGTGCTGGAGTGCCCTGACATTTCCTGTAGCCCCACAGGGCTGTGCTTGGCCACTCAATTGAGCAGCTGCCCTGACTGAGGTTGGAGCACCCCTGGCACCTCCAGTGTCACCCGTAGCTTGCATGGGAAGAGGAGGGAAAGGAGATTGCCCCTGGCACTGCCTGGGTGTCCAGTGGGAGAGTGGGAGAAGCAGAGGTTGTGTCTCTAGAGGGGAACTGGCTGTGCTGGAAAGGAGGGAGGGAGGGGACATGAGCGATGACTTCAGTGTGTGTCCCATTGGGTTCCTGGGGAGCCCCAGGGAGAGCTGGAGGTTGCCCCGAGAGAGTCGAGCAAGTGGCAAAGTCTGGCGCTGGTCCTGTGCTGCTGGGCCGGGCTCCTGAGACTGAGAGAGCTGCTGGCAAGCAGAGAGTGCTGCAGAGAGAGAGCTCTGGGCAGGAGCAGCTCCTCTGCAGAGCGCAGCAGGGCTGAGGGCACTGCCTGCAGGCAGCAGGGCAGGGGAGAGGAGGGAGAGAGAGGAGAAAAGCAGCCTGGGCTGGGAGGAGAGCTGAGAGCTGCCTGGGCTGGGGGAGAGAGAAATCTTCACAGCCTCTGCCATGGTGAGTCTCTGGCTGCAGGGCAGTGAAGCTGGGCTTCCCAGAGGGGATCTTTCTCAGCTGGCAGCCTGTGCCACAGCTGCTGGGATCCTTGCGGAGGATTTTGGTGGGCAGGAGGAAAAGGTTTGGCAGAGCAGGGCTGTCCTGGAGCAGCGTCAGAGGGAGAGGCCATGGGGCTGCCTTCTGCTGGGGATGGCTGCAGGGGCTGAGGGGGTGTGTGCAGGCAGGGGTGCCCAGGGCTGTCCTTCCGAGCAGGGTCCTGCAGCCCAGGGGCTGTGTGCTGGGGCAGGGACTCTGCTGCCTGCCTGCCAGGGGCAGCTCTCAGCCTGCCCGGGGAGTTCCCTGGTGCTGGCAGGAGACAGGAAACACAGGGCAGACTCCTGGTGCTGGTGAGAGAGGGATGAATTGCTCAGGGCTGCTCACAGCTCCAGCTGATGCCCAGAATATTTCTGAGGGGACTTTTCAGGAGTCCCTTCAGAGCAGGGCTTTCCTGCTCCAGTCTGGGCTCTCCTCAGGCTCTGCTTCCACTTGTCTCTGGCTCACCTTGGTGGGATGCAAACTCAGCTGTGCAGGGGAGAGCAGTGGCTGAGACTCCTCCAGCATCACCTGGAGGGGGATTGGGAACCTCGGCACATGCCTCCACCCTCCAGCAGCTCAGCTCAGCTCAGCTCAGCTCAGCTCAGCTCAGCTCAGCTCAGCTCAGCTCAGCTCAGGCTCCCCTTTCCATTGTCCTCAGGGGGTGTGTGCCCTGTTCTTTAGCCTCTTCACTGCCCGAGTGGCTGCAGGGCAGAGCTGGGCACCCAGGGGCTGGGCTGGGCTCTGTGAGCAGGGGCAGGAAGGGAGATGGGGCCAAGGAACCAGCTCCTGGGTGGGGCAGCTCCAGGCAGCAGATGTGTCCATGGCAAGGTGTCCATCTTCCTTCTGCCCTCTGGATCTGTGGGCAAAGCCCTCTGTGAGGCTGCGGAGGAACTGACCCTCCCTTCATCAGACCAGCTTCCCCTTCTCAGCACGCAGCCACAGGGAATCCTCTTGCTTTGCTCTGTTCTCCCTGAGTGCAGCAGAAATGCTGAGGGTTTGAAACATACAAAGACATTCCCCGGGAGAGATGGGGGGAGCTGAAATAAAAATGCAAACTTCCCTGAAACTGCCTTCTGCCAACATGTTCTTCAACATGGAGATGAAGATGCCGATGACCCCTTTTTTTTAGCACTGCTTTCATGTGACAAACTTTGCAACTAATAGTGGCTCTTTCCTAGGGGTTCCTCTTGAGCTGCAGGCTGCCCTCCAGAAGGAAACAGCTGAGACCAGAACTGATGGAGAGATCACATATCCTCACTACTTTACCAAACTTACACTTGGCCTCCAGATTTCCCTTAAAGACCAGTAGATATCTCAGGTATATCTGCCTTAAAAATACGCCTCAGATTTGATGGCTTAAGTACAAGAGAAGAAGAAAAATCTTTCCCCTCAGCTCTGCTCTGCAGGTTGGTACATTGGGGGTGACAAGGGTGAAAAGCTTCCACTTGTCTCTCCAGGACATGGAAAGCTTTTTCTGCACCCTACAGAAGGCACAGAGACCCCAGTTCTCCTCAGCCCTTGTCTGAGCTGCTCCTGAGCCCCTGCACAGCCAGAGATTCCCCTGGACAGGTCCTGCTGCTGCCAGGAGGGGTCTGCAGGGCAGAGCTGAGCACTCAGTGGGTGGGATGGGGGCTGTGAGCAGTGACAGGGAGGAGAGCTGGGGACAGAGAAAGAGCTGCAAGCAGCAGAGATGGTCAGGGATTAAGAGGGAACTGCTGCCTGGAAGAGGATGTCAGAGGAGATTCCTGCACTTCCTAGCCATCCCCTGTAGAGCTGCTGCCCTCCCTAGAGCTAAACCCTGCTATCTGTCACACAGAACAGTCCCCAAGCCCTTCAGATCATGGGCACTGAATTCTGAGGATCCTTCCAGCAGCCCCCCCACCAGAGAGGAGAAATGCTGGAGTCTGCCTGTGTCTCCCTGTCCCGACTCTCTTGGCAGAAGAACTTTGACAGGTTCCCCTTTTGCCCCTGCTTCTGCTGCCCTTGTTCTTCCCCTTCTTTTTGCTGGGCTTGGGTGTGAGGATTCAGGATATGCCATCTTTAGGGTCTTTGCCTCTTTCTGTAGCTGAGAGCAGGACTGATGGACAGAGTGGCTGGCCTTACTCTGCGCTAAGGGACAGTCCCTTTGCCTCTCAGCACCCTCAAGGTTTCACTTTCTGAGCACCAGAAATTCTAGGGGCTTCTGCATTCAATTTTTCTTCGTGTGTACGGGAGAAACATGACCAGACCAAACCACCCTGAATCCCTTCAGCTCTGCTCTGCAGACTGGTGGTGCATTGGGGGTTACAGTGCTGAAAAGCTCTTGGATGTCAAGAGATGACTGAATCTGAGATTCCCCCTTGTTCCTTTTTAGCTATTTCTGAACGGCAGCACTTACCCCTCCTGCTCATTTAATGACATTCAGCCAGGATCAGCCAGGGTGTTTGAAAAGGACATGACAAAGGTGTTCATGAAATGGGAGAAGCTCTTTGTGTGTCTCTTGGAAAAATTCAATAATGTTTTTTGCAGGAACAATGCTCTAATTTCTCCCTTGTTTGATTCCACTTATAGGTCTATATCCCTGTAGGCAGGAGATGTCCAACAGCAGCAGCTCCATCAGCCAGTTCCTCCTCCTGGCATTTGCAGACAGGTGGCAGCTGCAGCTCTTGCACTTCTGGCTCTTCCTGGGCATCTACCTGGCTGCCCTCCTGGGCAACAGTCTCATCATCACCACCATCCCCTGTGACCATCACCTCTACACCCCCATGTACTTCTTCCTCCTCAACCTCTCCCTCCTCGACCTGGTATCCATCTCCACCACTCTGCCCAAAGCCATGGCCAATTCCCTCTGGGACAACATGGACGTCTCCTACAATGGATGTGCTGCACAGCTTTCTTTTTTTTTATTCTTCATTGCAACAGAGTTTTTTCTCCTGACCATCATGTCCTAAGACTGCTACGTGGCCATCTGGAAACCCCTGCACTACGGTACCCTCCTGGGCAGCAGGGCTTGTGTCCACATGGCAGCAGCTGCCTGGGGCACTAGGTTTCTCACTGCTCTGCTGCACACAGCCAATACATTTTCACTGCCCCTCTGCCAGGGCAGTGCCCTGGACCAGTTCTTCTGTGAAATCCCCCAGATCCTCAAGCTCTCCTGCTCACACTCCTACCTCAGGGAACTTGGGCTTATTGTGGTCAGTGTCTGTTTATCATTTGTGTGTTTTGTTTTCATTGTGGTGTCATATGTGGAGATCTTCAGGGCTGTGCTGAGGATCCCCTTTGAGCAGGGAAGGCACAAAGACTTTTCCAAGTGCCTCCCTCACCTGGCTGTGGTCTCCCTGTTCATCAGCACAGCCATCTTTGCCTACCTGAATCCTCCTTCCATCTCCTTCCCATCCCTGGACCTGGTGCTGTCATTTTTGTACTCGGTGGTTCCTCCAGCAGTGAACCCCCTCATCTACAGCATGAGAAACCAGGAGCTCAAGGTTTCTCTGAGGAAATTATTAGGGTTTTTCAGCAGCCATAGACTCCCTCCTCTCCCTTCTGATGACTCAGAGTATGTGTCAGTACATTGCAAGTCTGAATTTCCTTGCATTTTTTTCCTTCTTCAATTGTAATTTTCTTTTCTTCAAAGTAATGTCATTATTCATACTTCTTCCTTTAATATTCACCCATTTTTTTGACCGACAAACATTGAGCCTCCACTTGATTTTAGTGTAATAAATAAACTAGCATCAATTGTTTTTTCTGCTGTCCCTGTTCAATGTATGAATGGGAATTGAAACCCCCTCCCTGTCTGCAGCACCCCTGGGAAGGCTGCTCTGTGCCAGAGCACTAAGAGCTCTTGAGGAGCACAAGGGCCAGGGCTGTTGTGCTGGGCTGGGCAGAGGGGATGGCCCCAAGGGGCTGCAGACCTCTGCAGATCTCCTGGAGAGGAGACCAGGGGACACAGGGTGCCTCCTGCTCCTTGTGCCATGCATGGTCACCCATCTGGGGCTCTGAGCTCTCTCTGCCCCCCAGGAGCTGCTGTGCCCTTCAGAGGGGCTGGGGCTGTGGTGGGACTGCCCAGAGCAGTCGTGGGTGGACACTGGTGTGGGGCCAGCAGCAACTGGGCTGTGCTGGGAGAGAGGGAGGGGAGGTGGGAGAGCCTGGAGGGAGCTGTTCTGGGCTGGCAAGTGAAACCCTGGCAGAGAAAGCCATGGGTGTCCTCAGTTTAGGCTGAGTCTTTCTGATAGAGCATCTCCATCCTCCTGCTGGGCTCAGTGCCTGCATGGGGGAAACTCCCAGCCCTGCCTGGGCTCTCTCCTGGCTCAGAGCCCAGCAGAGCCTGGGACAGAGCTGTTGCTGAAGCCCCACAGCTGACATGGTTTCTCCAGGAGCTGGAGATGCTGTCCAAGAGGACGGCCACAGGGTGACACAGCACCAGGGACTGCTGAGGCCATCCCATCAGATAGAGCTGTCTTGAGCAGGAGTGCACCCTGTCCTGGGCTGTGCCTGCACACTGGGGCCCTGGGACCATGTGTGGGGCAGCAGGGCTGGGCTGTCACAGGACAGGGTGTACAGAGAAGCTGCCAGGGGGTGACAGCAAGGACAGCTGCAGACAGGGGCTTGATCTTCCTGACATATCTTGTGAGGCAGCCAACCAGAGAAGACACTGCAATGAACCTTCTGTTTTCAGTCAGAGAAAGACTTGTGGTTGATTTGATAGTTGGAGGCCATCTTGGGCACAGTGATGATGAAATAATAGAGATCTCCATTCCTAGAATTACAGAATCATAGTCATCAAGGTTGGAAAGACCTATAAGATCATCGAGTCCAGCTGTCCACCCTACACCCCTTAACATTAAACCACCCACTGTAGCTCTTCATCTACCTGTCTTTTGAACATCTGCAAGGATGGTGCCCCCACCACCTCCCTGATCAGACTGTTCCAATGCTGCGCCACGCTTTCTTTGAAGACACTGTTCCTAATATCTAACGTGAACCTACCATGGTGGAACTTTAACCTATTTCCTCTTGTCTTATCACTGGTCACAGGAGAGAAGAGGCCAGCATCTGTCTCACTACCACCTCCTTTGAGGTAGTTGTAGAGAGCAATGATGTCTTCCCTCAGCCTTTTCTTTTCTAAGCTGAACAGCCCCAGATCCTGCAGCTTGTCATCTTAAGTGCTGTTCTCCAGACCCCTGATCAGCCCACTTTCCTGTAGAAGAACAGCAGAGGAGCGGACGCCGTGTGGGATAGAGAAATTGTGTGAACTGTGTGATACTGTCTGATCCTGAAGGAATCTAATAGCTATAAATATCCTGAGGAATCTGCCATCCAGATGATGTTATGTCCTGGTGCCAGACGCCTCCATTGGGAAATATTTAGAAAAGTTTTTATGTTAGCAGAAAGAACACTTTGAAGTGTAAATTGTAGTGTCTGTGCCCTCATGCCCTCTGTCATATGGGGCTCCGTGTGAGGAATTCAAGATAAAATCGAAGGACTTGGAGGAGAATTTTGAAAATCTCTTGGAGAACACCCCAGAGTGAGATGAACGGGAAGGTGAGCAAAGATACATCCATCCTCATGGGAAGGTCATTGAGGATTGTGGGCAGGGGAAGACTTTAAGATGGGTTAAACAGTGACCCAATCCCAGAAGATTCATCATGAAGTTTTGCTGCATATGGCCAGAGAACAGAGGTTTAAAATAAGGCCCCAGAAATTCACTTGTCTATTATTATGGGTACAGTGCAAAGGCCCATGGTATCCAGAATCGAGCACTTATGAAGTGTTTGAATGGCAAAAAGTGGGTGACAAATTGATAAGGGCATGGGATGCTGGTCAAGAATTTTCACCCGATCATCTGATAACCTGGAGAATGCTAATGACTACTGTGAGCTTATTATTGAAACAGAGGAAGATCCTGACAGGATTAAACCCCTGTAATTTTCCACTGAAACAGTGTGAACATCTTCTGTCTCGAAGATAATTAAAAGTGCAGGTCCTGTTCTTAAAACAAGACACTGCCAAGGCTAACTAGGCACCAAAGGGATTAACTTCTGTCTCAAGATAATTAAAAGTGTAGTTCTTGTTCTTAAAACAAGACACTGCCAAGGCTAACTAGGCACCAAAGGAATGTGAACATCTGCGCAAAAAGAACATAAAGATGTCACAACCAGCAAATAAGGGGAAAGTTATGGCTAGGGTCTGATATCGCCTTGTAACAATGTAATGAAATCAGAGAGAATCAAGAAAGGTAAAAAGTTCAACCCTGAGGAAGACTTGGTTACTTCATCTGAAGGCCCCCAGAGACCCCGAGACATATCCCCAAAAGACGACTCCGCCCAGACTCTGCCTGTCATGAATATTATAATTACATGTGCAGTCTTATGACTATGTATGTAAGGATGATGCAACCTCCCCTTTAACTGTATAAATAACCTAACCCTTTTCCCTGACTGGTGGAACTCTTTGTCCAGCGCGAGCTGGGAGTTCCCTGGATCCGAAAATAAATACCTTTGCTGTTTAAAGGCTTAAAACTCTGTCTCTAAACAGTTTTGTAGGCCTTTTTGGGCTTCATTTTGGCGACCCAGATGGGACTGGACTCCATCGTGCCGTGATCTGGGGGGGGCTGGGGACGCTTTTGGGGCCCCTCGAAGAATTCTGTCAGATAAGCCTCCCTTACTCCCTTGGCTCTACGCGCCGATGGACACCAGACCTTCCTCATACTGAAAAGGTATTTATATTTGCTTGGGTTTCGAGGCCTCCAGGGAAAGGGGGGTTCGAGTCCCCCAGGATTTACAGGGACACGGGGGATGCCACCAGACTGGCAAGTTTGAGTCCAGGCCAGCTCTGAGTCCCTTTTCAGGGTTAAGCGGTTCGAGTCTGATGCCAAATCTGCCCCAAAAGGCAAAATAGAAACTGCTCAGAGACTAAGTTTCAAGTCCATAAGCAGGAGGTATTTATTAGCAACGCGTTGGGGAACTCTCCAGGTCGCCCTGGGAAAAGAGTTCCGTCCGTTAACAATTAGTGCAGTTCTTTTATACAATTTTGAGTGTAGGTTACATCATCTTTTCATGCATATTCACATATAGGCGGAGTCTTCCATTTTGGGGAGTCGTCTGGTGGGAGTTCCGGTGCCTTCATCAGGGAGAGGGGTCGTCTTGTTAGTCTTCCTCGGGTTAAACTTTTGAACTCTTCTTAAACTTCTCCTAATTTGGGTAGTTCCCTGGTATACCTGGCAGGGTCTTAGTGACCTTGGCTCATCCTAAAACTTCTGAGGCTACTGATGCCAAAATTTAAGTTATTTTGTGGGTTTAGTGTTCTTTTCTGTCAACCTGTCCTGTTCTCTCAGACAATTTATTACCTCCGTATTTTCCTAATGCTGAGCCTTCTTATAGTGCCTTGCATTTTATATTTTAACTCGTTATTTCTCGAAGACTGCTTCCTTTTGGGCGGCTTCATTTCCCCCCTTTTCTTATAACTTACGAATTCTTTCGTCAAGTTCTAATCCCAAAGGGCGTTGATATGCTTGTACCATTGCCCAAATCATTTGGGTCTTTTTCATCATGGATTTTAGTTTCCGCCACAGGCATATGTTCATGAGAGTTAGTAAAAACATAGCTATAATTATGATTAGTATTGGGTGCACCAGGTAGTGAAAAACCTGTGTCGCTGTTGGGGAATATCCTGTAAAGACATCCCACCAATGATGTTGACCTACTTGTTCTACCTTGGTCAGGACACTCTTTATACCTCCCGAATTGTGTTCTACTTGCCATAACATGCGTTTGGTTGTTTGATTCACCCTTTGCACTAATTCCTTTACCTTAGGATGTACAAGCATTGCCTTGAGAACCTTAATGTCCATACCTATTTGTAATTTTGGTAACTCTTGATATAGACTATATTCTGCATTAATTAGTTGCTGAGTGGTTACCGGAACAGTGTAATTAAAATCACAACCTACAATCCTAGTGAAGTTACATACACAGAAGTTAGTATTGTTAGTCACTTCTTGACAGTTATCTATAGTGACATCAGTGCAAATTGTCCTAATACATGCGCACCCATTCCCTATATAGTAAGCTTGTGATTGGACCCTATTGTGTGGAAGCATCTCAAACGTGCATACGCTGTCCTCAGCATCTAAGCATAAATCTTCTGCTTCTACTATTGCATTCTCGCAAATATAGCCTAATTGCCCTTTAGGAATGCATGCTTCTGTACTAATCGATCGCCACCTATTTTTAGTATTATCATAACTTGCCCAAACGTTATGGTCCACCGGCTTGACAATAACGTTTTGATGTATCGCTCCTAGGGTAAGAATAGGAAAGATAGCTCTTTCCTCTGCCGCGCTGATAGTGAGAACATAGGCTTCAATGTGTTCTCGTTGCGGCTCATAAGTGAAGTTTACTAATAGCCACCAGGCTTGATGATCCTTTTCAAATTGTGTAGTATGGCTGTCCTTTAGTATTGTTTCTCTTATTTCTTGAGGTAATATACCTGACATTCCTTCCCTCATTATTCCTGCTGCTACTGAATGTACCCATTGTTGTGTCTGAGTGCATTGAATAGCAAGCGCAATTTCTTTGCTAATATCTCCTGTATAGTTAGTGATTCTAACAAAATCTTCAGCAGTGTGGTTAGCTATTAAGATCAATAATTTAACTGCTAGTGATTGTGTTTCTGCCAATGTGAGCATGGATGAGCTTAGGGGCACTTTAAGTTTTCCTAAGCTAGAAGTGACAGTATTTAATTTGTTCATTAATACTTCTTGATTTATGGTATTTAATATGCCAAATCCGGTGCCAACCCATCCACTTATATCTCTTTGTGTTCGTTTATGATAGGACCTAGTTGTTAACCATGCACTCCAACCTTTAAGGCTTTGTTGTATGAATGGTTGACAATCCTTTTGTATATGTGTAATATCGGTTTGAATGTTTATCTGCACCTTCTTCAGAGAATAAGTGGGGTCTAGTAATAATTTCAGTTCTATACTATAGAATATAATAGAATCTATACTATAATACCATCCTACAACTTCTGCTATTTTTCCGTAGAATGGAAAAGTGGGATGAAGTAATGTATGCAGACATGTTCTTTACCATAAGGGATAAGCCGGAATGGCAAAAAGATTGTGGAATAAATGTATCACCTCAAGATCCCTTTGTGTTAGCACTAGAACGGGATCAGAAAAACAGCAAGCTAAAGGAACGCTGTTGTGATGCTTGTAGCATAGCAAAACGATGCCTTAAGCTGAAAGGAAAAGACAATGAAACAGAAAGTGCCATTAGACTCCAAGAATATCAGCCTTTTGCATCAGGATATGGAGTACCGCTGCCAATATCACAACAGAAAGGCAGCAGTAGCTCCTCCCTAGAATCGGGAGACGAAAGAAACAAGGAATCGATAAGTGTTCCACAAAGACCAGTAGAAAGAGACAAAGATGAAGAGAAAGCCCTCCAGGAGACAGGGAAAAGGATTAATAAAAGAGAGAACAGGATAGACACCGAAAGTCTGGGAAATGATCCCGGAGAAGGAACTAGCCATCCATTATTACACTAGGGCAACTGAGCGAAAAGATAAGGAAAAGGAGGCAGAAGTGGGAAGGGTAGAAGTAGAAAAAGCAAAACTAGGAGCAAAGAAAGCGAGAATAAAAGCTGAAAAGGCTAAAGCTGAAACAGAAAAGGCAAAACTAGAAGCAGAGAAAGTAAGAATAGAAGCAGGAAAAGCAAAAGCAGAAGCAGAAAGGGCAAAAACTGAAGAAGACAGGGCAGAAATAAAGACAAAAGCTCAGAAAGGAGAGGGAAGAGCTGAGGAAAAAAAAGAGATCCTAGAGAGCTATACAATAGCCGCTCTTCAACAAATAATGCCCAGATTAGGAGAACAAGCACGGATAAAAATACCATTTACTACGAGTGACCTTAAAAATTGGAGGGACCGGTGAGTCGTTCCCTAGCAGACCCACTGGTTAAAATAGAGCTAGGGGAAGGTAAAAAGGAATTGGATTTTTTAATCGACACTGGAGCTACATATTCAGTTTTAAATCAGGAATTAATACCAAAAACTGATGAATTTATACAAGTTGTGGGAGCGACAGGCCAACCAGAAAAGGCTTTCTTCCTGAAACCCCTTAAATATAAAATTGGGAAACAGATGGGGATTCATCAATTCTTATACTTACCTAATTCTCCAAAACCTCTGCTAGGGAGAGACTTGTTAGAGAATTTAGGAGCCATAATAAGGTTTGATAAAGATAAGCTTGAATTCCAGGTATATGAAGAACAATTGATAGCTGCCCTAAGTTTAACCATCAGTTGTGTTAAACCAGAACCTGGTAATCATAACATCGAACGAATCACAGGCGAAACATATCCGTGGGTCTGGGCAACTGATGTACCTAGAAAATCAAAACAAGCTGCCCCCATCGTTATTGAATTGATACCAGGGGCTAAACCAGTGAACAAAAGACAATATCCCCTGAGACTAGAGGATAAGAAAGGAATCGAGCCAATGATAGAAAAGTTTTTAGAATTAGAGCTATTAATAGAATGTGAATCAGATTTCAACACATCAGTCTTACCAGTTAAGAAACCAAATGGGACTTATAGACTGGTACAGGATTTAAGAGCTGTAAATGATATTATTAAGACTCTGCATCCAGTGGTAGCTAACCCTTATACACTCTTGACCAAACTAAAAGATAATCTGATTTGGTTTGCAGTGTTAGATTTGAAAGATGCATTTTTCTGCCTTACCTTAGCCCCAGAAAGCCGAATTTTTTTGCCTTTGAATGGGAGTTTGTTAGTAAAGGGAGGAAGACACAACTAACCTGGATGGTGTTACCTCAAGGTTACAAAAATAGTCCTACAATATTTGGAAATCAATTGGCTAAAGAATTGGAACAGTGGGAACAGCCACAGGGAGAGGGCACTCTTCTGCAATATGTGGATGACTTATTGATAGCAACTGAAACAGAAGAACAATGTGTTGAGGGGACAATCTCGTTGTTAAATGTCTTGGCTTTAAATGGTTATCGAGTCTCCCAACAGAAAGCACAGCTGGTGCAAGAAAAGGTACTCTACCTAGGATACGAGATCTCTGGAGGCCAGCGATCCCTAGGAACAGCGAGGAAAGAAGCCATCTGCCAGATGCCCAGGCCTGAAACAGTGAGAGACCTGTGAGCCTTCTTAGGAGTAAAAGGTTGGTGTCGCCTGTGGATATATCAGTACGGGATACTTGCTAAACCTCTCTATGAAACCCTTCACCCAGCCTTAGCCACAAGGGATTTAAGCAGCTGAATCTACTGGAGGATTCAAACGGCTACTGGGAGCGTGCTGCACAACTTTTCTGCTGGAGGGTCTCCGGTGAGGCCAATCAGCTGATAAGGGGGAAGCATCCAGCCTTAGCCACGAGGGATTTAAGCGTCTGCCTGGAGCGCCAGCGACCGAGAGCGCGGCGAGCAGGAGCTGGAAAACAGGAAATTGACACGGCAGTTAGCGAGGCCGTTGGCGCAGGCAGAGCAAGCAGGAGGGGCACAGCCAGCAATGGTTTCAAAAAAAGCGAAAGCTGTTGCTGTTGAGACAAAGGGTGTGTCCACACTCAGGGAACCCCTTAAGAGGAACACGAAGATGGACGTAGCTGTCCAGGCCTCTGGCTGTGCAGAGTGTTTAAGCCTGGTGTTAGCACCTGAGGACAGTGAGAATGGGGTCTGTGTGCGATGCGAGCAAGTGAATGACTTGCTATGCCTGGTGGCAGAGCTCAAGGAAGAGGTGGAGAGACTAAGAAGTATTAGGGACAGTGAAAGGGAAATTGACTGGTGGAGTCACACCCTTTTGACCCCAAAAGAATACCAGAAGGAGACGGTGAAGCCCTGCCCCTCCAGCCATCAGGCAGTTGGAGCAAACCAGGGGGATGAGGGGGAATGGAAACAGGTCCCTCATCAGAGAGGTAAAAGAATCCCCTCCCAACCTCCACCACCCCCCAGGTGCCCTTAGAGAACAGATATGAGGCCCTGGACTCAGAGAATCAGGCAGAGGACAGACAAGAGGAAGATCTGTCTGGAAGGTCTCCTGCTCGTCCCCTGTCTACCAGACGGGTTACAACTACAGCTACAAAGAAAAAAAGGAGGGTAGTTGTAGTTGGTGACTCCCTTCTGAGGGGAACTGAGGGCCCTATATGTCGACCGGACATGCTGCCTTCCTGGTGCCCGGGTGAGAGATATTAGTAGGAGACTCCCTCAGCTAATCCGGCCCTCAGATTATTATCCACTGCTGGTAGTCCAGGCTGGCAGTGATGACGTTAATGGAAGAAGTGTTGGGAAACTGTCTGGAAGAAAACAGACATGTGAGCAATCCTGACTGTTTAGTTTTAGCTAGAGTAAGCTAAGGGCCTTGAGACCCAGTTGCAAGGTTACTGAAAGATGAGCTATGGGAAAAAGATAAGGGAGCTGGCAGTAGAAAGGAAGAAATAACAGGATAATGAGGAAGCCAGCAGAAGTTCTGTGAGAACCGGATTTGTGTCCAAGATATAGCCACCTGCAAGATATCGTTATATAAACAAGGGTTCTATATAAAGCGATTGTGAATTGTTAATAAACGACTTCACTTTAACCATATTGGTGACTGCGTGTCGTCCTTTAAGCCTCCGCGGATTTTTTCCCACATTTGGCGCCCGAACAGGGACCCTCTCGCTGTTGCTTCCAGGAGCGATGAAGACAGCTGGAATGAGAGGGTAGCGAGAAAGCCGACCGAAAGAACGGTGCAGCAGGAGCGGAGAAGCCAGTCGAAAGGAGACTGCTGCCCCAGCGGTCTATGTAGCTGGTGCCCGGCTATGGAACGAAAGAGGTACCTTGGAATTGAAGAATCTTGCCAAGAAAAAGGTGAGCGGCTGGGGAGGAGATGGGGTCTACACTCTCTAAAGAAGAAGAGGCAGTAGTTAAGCTCCTCCAATGTATTATCTCTAAGAGAGGTTTATCACACGAAGGCAGGACCTTACGTGAATTATTGAAATGGGCACGGGATAGAGACTTGATCCCCTCGATGGGTACCGTTTTTGAGTTACCTATTTGGGAAGCCATAGGCACTGCCCTATGGGATAAAATTAGCGATGGAGATAAGGAGGCACGACGCTTAGCAACACTCTGGAAATTGATTAGAGAAACCTTAAAAGAAATGAAAAGTGAAAGAGCAGCAGCCTCAGCGTTTGCTGCCTTAACACCTGATCTACCAATACCTATGAATGCTCAAAATATGAACTTGACCTCTAAACAGTTATTTGAGACACCTAAAATACCCCCACCAGCACCTGAAGGTGTACTGTACAGACTGTACTGATTCAAGCTCAGCCAACTGTGCCAATTGACCCTGGGGGGTCGGATGAAAAGCAAAAATGGGACTGAGAAGCAAAACGAAAAGCGACCGAAAACACCACCAGAATCGTTGGAGGACCCAGAGGGAGAGAAGCCGGAGAACACAGGCGAGGAACCTTGGAATGCGGACCCCCCCCTCCTGCCTGCCTGCCACGGCTCCCGAACACTCTGCCACCGCTGCCTTCCTCTCCACCTCCAATGCCTGATTTATCTTCTTGACCACAGTTGCCATCAATTAATCCTCTTCTTCACCTGTCAATACCATCAGTGCCTGCTATAGAGCAACAACCAAGGAAAGAACTGGGACTCGGAGACAAGCAACTCAAGGAACTGCTGAAGAAACTGAAACAACTGGAGACCAAGGATGAGTATACCCCTGAAAAAACCCTAGTTTTTTGCTCCGGGGAACACCCTGAACAACCCAGGGGCACTAATCCATTTTTACCCCCTGATCTGTTCCCTATTCCTGCTCCTACTTCCCTTAACCCTTTAACACCCACTGCTCCATGTCTTCCAGATCCAACATGGGGAGGGGGGGGTGGAGGGGGGGATAGTGGGGGGGGGGAGGGGGGTGGAAGTGTATATCCAGTAATTAGGTGGAAGGGAATTATTCAAAATGCTATAGTTGAAGGAGAAATGGTTCCCAATATGGGTCCGATGGCTTTTCCAGTGATTGTGGGACCAGGAGGAGGAGGTCAATGGGTCACATTTGATTGGAAAATGATAAAAGAAGCCAAAGCTGCCATTACGCAGTATGGTTTGAAATCGTCATTTGCTCAATCTATTTTGCAACATCTTTTTATTGCTCAATTGTTGACGCCATATGACAAAAAATGCTCATTAATACTCTGTTAACTCCTTCTCAACAATTGCAATTGCATCATAAATGGCAAATGCTGTGTGAAAATGCAGCTGTGATTCCTAGACAGAACACCAATGCATTATACGGAGTGCAAGCACAAATGTTACTTGGTGCTTGTCCTTTTGTATGTGCAGATTTGCAGGCACGGTTTCAAACTGAAGTGTTACAACTTTCAAAAGAATTGGCGTATAAAGCTTTGCAAACTGTGCATGATCCTGCACAAGCAAGTCCATCTTTTACAAATATTAAGCAGGGGTGAGCAGAGCCATATCCAAAATTTGTGGATCACTTATATTCAGTGGTAATATCACATCCCGATTTGACAGAAGAGATGAAAACAAAATTTTTTATATGTCAGCATATGACAATGCTAATGAAAAAAACTAAACGTGCATTAGGACTACTCCCAAAAGGTGCTACAGCAGCCCAATTGTTAGAAGCTTCTGAGGAAATGCTAGAAGCAGATAAAGCTGCTTAAGGACCATCATTGCAATATGGTTCTCAATATTGATTTATATTGTGGTGAATGGTGCACTGGTGTGTCATAGAGATAAAAAAAACCAAAAAAACAAAAAAACTTGGTAATTACACTTGAGTTTTGGTTTGGTAGATTGTACCACTTCATTTAATTTTAGGCTAACTTCACTAGATTTTATGAGAATGAGTATGCCTTTTCAGAGGCCGAGAGTTGCGGCGGGGAGTGAGAGCTGCTCCTGGTACAGAGAGCACCCCCACTCCTGCCTCCGCAGCCGCTTCTCGCCCCCCCTCACACAAGGGCATAGCTCAGATATGGCCGGTGAGCATTGTCAGTGTATCTGCTACAGCTGCAGCTGCTGTCTCTGCCCCCACTGACACTTCTGCTGCTCAGAAAATGAGCCCTGCTGCAGACACCACAGCAGAGAAAAAAAAAAAAAAAAAAAAAAAAAAGGGCGTGGGAAAGTGTGTGCCTTTGCTGTCTTTGTTTATTAGGCCTTTTTGAGCCTCAATTTGGCACCCATGGAGGAAACTAGGACTCCACTGTGCCGTGACCCGGGAGGGGTCTGGGGACGCTTTTGGGGCCCCCCGACGAATTTTTGTCTGATAAGCCTCCTCTACCCTCTTGGTTCCATGCACCAGTGGACGCCAGACCTTCCTCATACTAAAAAGGTATTTAAGTCCTTCCACTGCAGTGTGAAATGTGCTTTTCATATTGTATTGATAGTAGGTTCTTGTTAATGTTGTAATTCATGTGATTGTTTATATGTTGATTATGGGATCCCTTGTCTATGTGTTGATTGTTGATTGTGCTATTCTGTTGCACTGCTAAGTAGATGAACTTAACTTATGGTATTTTAACACAGATGCTAAAAGATGTTGATAGTGTCAGACGCAGTTTTACAATATCGTGCTGCCACTGACTTTTTATTATTAGTTTTTAGGTTATGTTTGTGAAGACTTTGATGGAGTGTATTTGCATGAATTTATCTGATCATTCAGAGTCAATTCACAACCAAAAGCGATTGATTAAGATAACATGAAAAATTAACTGTTGCATATATTGGGTTAAATGAATGGTTAAATCACTTAAGGATATGGGGATAGCTTAGAGATTTAATTAGACTAGGTTTATCAATTATATTTGTTATTATTGATTTTGATGCTTTCGTATTATTAGTATGTTGTTTATGGCAATGTATTATTAGCATGTTATCTCACGTGATGAAGTAAGTCAGGATTGCTCAAAAACAAAAAGGGGGATATGTTGGGAAACTGTCTGGAAGAAAACAGACGTGAGCAATCCTGACTGTTTAGTTTTAGCTAGAGTAAGCTAAGGGCCTTGAGACCCAGTTGCAAGGTCACTGAAAGATGAGCTATGGGAAAAAGATAAGGGAGCTGGCAGTAGAAAAGAAGAAATAACAGGATAATGAGGAAGCCAGCAGAAGTTCTGTGAGAACCGGATTTGTGGCCAAGATATAGCCACCTGCAAGATATTGTTACATAAACAAAGGCTCTATATAAAGCTAGTGTCCACTGTTAATAAACGACTTCACTTTAACCATATTGGTGACTGCGTGTCGTCCTTTAAGCCTCCGCGGATTTTTTCCCACAAAGAAGTACCAGGGTGATTAAAAAGGACTTCAAGGCCCTGGGTCGATTAGTTCATGGGACAGGAGCACAGGCGGTGTTCGCCTCAGTTCCTGCAGTAGAGGGGATGAATGAGGAGAGGAATAGGAAAACCTATCTCATCAATAGGTGCCTAAGGGATTGGTGCCACGGGAGGAACTTTGGGTTTTTTGAGCATGGGCCAAATTTCAGCATACCAGGTGGGCTGCATCTATCCAACAGGGGAAAAAGGACTATAGCCCATAAGTTGGCGGGGCTGATAAGGAGGGCTTTAAACTAGGTTTGAAGGGGGAAGGGGTTGAAACCGGGATCTCCAGAAAGGACCCCAAGGGAGGACAGCGCAAGTTAAGAGACAAACCAGCAGCCCAGCTGAAGTGCATGTACACCAATGCATGCAGCATGGGCAATAAACAAGAGGAGCTGGAAGCCTCATTATCCTGTTATTCTTCTTTTCTACTGCCAGCTCCCTTATCTTTTTCCCATAGCTCATCTTTCAGTGACCTTGCAACTGGGTCTCAAGGCCCTTAGCTTACTCTAGCTAAAACTAAACAGTCAGGATTGCTCACGTCTGTTTTCTTCCAGACAGTTTCCCAACATATCCCCCTTTTTGTTTTTGAGCAATCCTGACTTACTTCATCACGTGAGATAACATGCTAATAATACATTGCCATAAACAACATACTAATAATACGAAAGCATCAAAATCAATAATAACAAATATAATTGATAAACCTAGTCTAATTAAATCTCTAAGCTATCCCCATATCCTTAAGTGATTTAACCATTCATTTAACCCAATATATGCAACAGTTAATTTTTCATGTTATCTTAATCAATCGCTTTTGGTTGTGAATTGACTCTGAATGATCAGATAAATTCATGCAAATACACTCCATCAAAGTCTTCACAAACATAACCTAAAAACTAATAATAAAAAGTCAGTGGCAGCACGATATTGTAAAACTGCGTCTGACACTATCAACATCTTTTAGCATCTGTGTTAAAATACCATAAGTTAAGTTCATCTACTTAGCAGTGCAACAGAATAGCACAATCAACAATCAACACATAGACAAGGGATCCCATAATCAACATATAAACAATCACATGAATTACAACATTAACAAGAACCTACTATCAATACAATATGAAAAGCACATTTCACACTGCAGTGGAAGGACTTAAATACCTTTTTAGTATGAGGAAGGTCTGGCGTCCACTGGTGCATGGAACCAAGAGGGTAGAGGAGGCTTATCAGACAAAAATTCGTCGGGGGGCCCCAAAAGCGTCCCCAGACCCCTCCCGGGTCACGGCACAGTGGAGTCCTAGTTTCCTCCATGGGTGCCAAATTGAGGCTCAAAAAGGCCTAATAAACAACGACAGCAAAGGCACACACTTTCCCACGCCCTTTTTTTTTTTTTTTTTTTTTTTTTTTCTCTGCTGTGGTGTCTGCAGCAGGGCTCATTTTCTGAGCAGCAGAAGTGTCAGTGGGGGCAGAGACAGCAGCTGCAGCTGTAGCAGATACACTGACAATGCTCACCGGCCATATCTGAGCTATGCCCTTGTGTGAGGGGGGGCGAGAAGCGGCTGCGGAGGCAGGAGTGGGGGTGCTCTCTGTACCAGGAGCAGCTCTCACTCCCCGCCGCAACTCTCGGCCTCTGAAAAGGCATACTCATTCTCATAAAATCTAGTGAAGTTAGCCTAAAATTAAATGAAGTGGTACAATCTACCAAACCAAAACTCAAGTGTAATTACCAAGTTTTTTTGTTTTTTTGGTTTTTTTTATCTCTATGACACACCAGTGCACCATTCACCACAATATAAATCAATATTGAGAACCATATTGCAATGATGGTCCTTAAGCAGCTTTATCTGCTTCTAGCATTTCCTCAGAAGCTTCTAACAATTGGGCTGCTGTAGCACCTTTTGGGAGTAGTCCTAATGCACGTTTAGTTTTTTTCATTAGCATTGTCATATGCTGACATATAAAAAATTTTGTTTTCATCTCTTCTGTCAAATCGGGATGTGATATTACCACTGAATATAAGTGATCCACAAATTTTGGATATGGCTCTGCTCACCCCTGCTTAATATTTGTAAAAGATGGACTTGCTTGTGCAGGATCATGCACAGTTTGCAAAGCTTTATACGCCAATTCTTTTGAAAGTTGTAACACTTCAGTTTGAAACCGTGCCTGCAAATCTGCACATACAAAAGGACAAGCACCAAGTAACATTTGTGCTTGCACTCCGTATAATGCATTGGTGTTCTGTCTAGGAATCACAGCTGCATTTTCACACAGCATTTGCCATTTATGATGCAATTGCAATTGTTGAGAAGGAGTTAACAGAGTATTAATGAGCATTTTTTGTCATATGGCGTCAACAATTGAGCAATAAAAAGATGTTGCAAAATAGATTGAGCAAATGACGATTTCAAACCATACTGCGTAATGGCAGCTTTGGCTTCTTTTATCATTTTCCAATCAAATGTGACCCATTGACCTCCTCCTCCTGGTCCCACAATCACTGGAAAAGCCATCGGACCCATATTGGGAACCATTTCTCCTTCAACTATAGCATTTTGAATAATTCCCTTCCACCTAATTACTGGATATACACTTCCACCCCCCTCCCCCCCCCACTATCCCCCCCTCCACCCCCCCCTCCCCATGTTGGATCTGGAAGACATGGAGCAGTGGGTGTTAAAGGGTTAAGGGAAGTAGGAGCAGGAATAGGGAACAGATCAGGGGGTAAAAATGGATTAGTGCCCCTGGGTTGTTCAGGGTGTTCCCCGGAGCAAAAAACTAGGGTTTTTTCAGGGGTATACTCATCCTTGGTCTCCAGTTGTTTCAGTTTCTTCAGCAGTTCCTTGAGTTGCTTGTCTCCGAGTCCCAGTTCTTTCCTTGGTTGTTGCTCTATAGCAGGCACTGATGGTATTGACAGGTGAAGAAGAGGATTAATTGATGGCAACTGTGGTCAAGAAGATAAATCAGGCATTGGAGGTGGAGAGGAAGGCAGCGGTGGCAGAGTGTTCGGGAGCCGTGGCAGGCAGGCAGGAGGGGGGGGTCCGCATTCCAAGGTTCCTCGCCTGTGTTCTCCGGCTTCTCTCCCTCTGGGTCCTCCAACGATTCTGGTGGTGTTTTCGGTCGCTTTTCGTTTTGCTTCTCAGTCCCATTTTTGCTTTTCATCCGACCCCCCAGGGTCAATTGGCACAGTTGGCTGAGCTTGAATCAGTACAGTCTGTACAGTACACCTTCAGGTGCTGGTGGGGGTATTTTAGGTGTCTCAAATAACTGTTTAGAGGTCAAGTTCATATTTTGAGCATTCATAGGTATTGGTAGATCAGGTGTTAAGGCAGCAAACGCTGAGGCTGCTGCTCTTTCACTTTTCATTTCTTTTAAGGTTTCTCTAATCAATTTCCAGAGTGTTGCTAAGCGTCGTGCCTCCTTATCTCCATCGCTAATTTTATCCCATAGGGCAGTGCCTATGGCTTCCCAAATAGGTAACTCAAAAACGGTACCCATCGAGGGGATCAAGTCTCTATCCCGTGCCCATTTCAATAATTCACGTAAGGTCCTGCCTTCGTGTGATAAACCTCTCTTAGAGATAATACATTGGAGGAGCTTAACTACTGCCTCTTCTTCTTTAGAGAGTGTAGACCCCATCTCCTCCCCAGCCGCTCACCTTTTTCTTGGCAAGATTCTTCAATTCCAAGGTACCTCTTTCGTTCCATAGCCGGGCACCAGCTACATAGACCGCTGGGGCAGCAGTCTCCTTTCGACTGGCTTCTCCGCTCCTGCTGCACCGTTCTTTCGGTCGGCTTTCTCGCTACCCTCTCATTCCAGCTGTCTTCATCGCTCCTGGAAGCAACAGCGAGAGGGTCCCTGTTCGGGCGCCAAATGTGGGAAAAAATCCGCGGAGGCTTAAAGGACGACACGCAGTCACCAATATGGTTAAAGTGAAGTCGTTTATTAACAATTCACAATCGCTTTATATAGAACCCTTGTTTATATAACGATATCTTGCAGGTGGCTATATCTTGGACACAAATCCGGTTCTCACAGAACTTCTGCTGGCTTCCTCATTATCCTGTTATTTCTTCCTTTCTACTGCCAGCTCCCTTATCTTTTTCCCATAGCTCATCTTTCAGTAACCTTGCAACTGGGTCTCAAGGCCCTTAGCTTACTCTAGCTAAAACTAAACAGTCAGGATTGCTCACATGTCTGTTTTCTTCCAGACAGTTTCCCAACACTTCTTCCATTAACGTCATCACTGCCAGCCTGGACTACCAGCAGTGGATAATAATCTGAGGGCCGGATTAGCTGAGGGAGTCTCCTACTAATATCTCTCACCCGGGCACCAGGAAGGCAGCATGTCCGGTCGACATATAGGGCCCTCAGTTCCCCTCAGAAGGGAGTCACCAACTACAACTACCCTCCTTTTTTTCTTTGTAGCTGTAGTTGTAACCCGTCTGGTAGACAGGGGACGAGCAGGAGACCTTCCAGACAGATCTTCCTCTTGTCTGTCCTCTGCCTGATTCTCTGAGTCCAGGGCCTCATATCTGTTCTCTAAGGGCACCTGGGGGGTGGTGGAGGTTGGGAGGGGATTCTTTTACCTCTCTGATGAGGGACCTGTTTCCATTCCCCCTCATCCCCCTGGTTTGCTCCAACTGCCTGATGGCTGGAGGGGCAGGGCTTCACCGTCTCCTTCTGGTATTCTTTTGGGGTCAAAAGGGTGTGACTCCACCAGTCAATTTCCCTTTCACTGTCCCTAATACTTCTTAGTCTCTCCACCTCTTCCTTGAGCTCTGCCACCAGGCATAGCAAGTCATTCACTTGCTCGCATCGCACACAGACCCCATTCTCACTGTCCTCAGGTGCTAACACCAGGCTTAAACACTCTGCACAGCCAGAGGCCTGGACAGCTACGTCCATCTTCGTGTTCCTCTTAAGGGGTTCCCTGAGTGTGGACACACCCTTTGTCTCAACAGCAACAGCTTTCGCTTTTTTTGAAACCATTGCTGGCTGTGCCCCTCCTGCTTGCTCTGCCTGCGCCAACGGCCTCGCTAACTGCCGTGTCAATTTCCTGTTTTCCAGCTCCTGCTCGCCGCGCTCTCGGTCGCTGGCGCTCCAGGCAGACGCTTAAATCCCTCGTGGCTAAGGCTGGATGCTTCCCCCTTATCAGCTGATTGGCCTCACCGGAGACCCTCCAGCAGAAAAGTTGTGCAGCACGCTCCCAGTAGCCGTTTGAATCCTCCAGTAGATTCAGCTGCTTAAATCCCTTGTGGCTAAGGCTGGGTGAAGGGTTTCATAGAGAGGTTTAGCAAGTATCCCGTACTGATATATCCACAGGCGACACCAACCTTTTACTCCTAAGAAGGCTCACAGGTCTCTCACTGTTTCAGGCCTGGGCATCTGGCAGATGGCTTCTTTCCTCGCTGTTCCTAGGGATCGCTGGCCTCCAGAGATCTCGTATCCTAGGTAGAGTACCTTTTCTTGCACCAGCTGTGCTTTCTGTTGGGAGACTCGATAACCATTTAAAGCCAAGACATTTAACAACGAGATTGTCCCCTCAACACATTGTTCTTCTGTTTCAGTTGCTATCAATAAGTCATCCACATATTGCAGAAGAGTGCCCTCTCCCTGTGGCTGTTCCCACTGTTCCAATTCTTTAGCCAATTGATTTCCAAATATTGTAGGACTATTTTTGTAACCTTGAGGTAACACCATCCAGGTTAGTTGTGTCTTCCTCCCTTTACTAACAAACTCCCATTCAAAGGCAAAAAAATTCGGCTTTCTGGGGCTAAGGTAAGGCAGAAAAATGCATCTTTCAAATCTAACACTGCAAACCAAATCAGATTATCTTTTAGTTTGGTCAAGAGTGTATAAGGGTTAGCTACCACTGGATGCAGAGTCTTAATAATATCATTTACAGCTCTTAAATCCTGTACCAGTCTATAAGTCCCATTTGGTTTCTTAACTGGTAAGACTGATGTGTTGAAATCTGATTCACATTCTATTAATAGCTCTAATTCTAAAAACTTTTCTATCATTGGCTCGATTCCTTTCTTATCCTCTAGTCTCAGGGGATATTGTCTTTTGTTCACTGGTTTAGCCCCTGGTATCAATTCAATAACGATGGGGGCAGCTTGTTTTGATTTTCTAGGTACATCAGTTGCCCAGACCCACGGATATGTTTCGCCTGTGATTCGTTCGATGTTATGATTACCAGGTTCTGGTTTAACACAACTGATGGTTAAACTTAGGGCAGCTATCAATTGTTCTTCATATACCTGGAATTCAAGCTTATCTTTATCAAACCTTATTATGGCTCCTAAATTCTCTAACAAGTCTCTCCCTAGCAGAGGTTTTGGAGAATTAGGTAAGTATAAGAATTGATGAATCCCCATCTGTTTCCCAATTTTATATTTAAGGGGTTTCAGGAAGAAAGCCTTTTCTGGTTGGCCTGTCGCTCCCACAACTTGTATAAATTCATCAGTTTTTGGTATTAATTCCTGATTTAAAACTGAATATGTAGCTCCAGTGTCGATTAAAAAATCCAATTCCTTTTTACCTTCCCCTAGCTCTATTTTAACCAGTGGGTCTGCTAGGGAACGACTCACCGGTCCCTCCAATTTTTAAGGTCACTCGTAGTAAATGGTATTTTTATCCGTGCTTGTTCTCCTAATCTGGGCATTATTTGTTGAAGAGCGGCTATTGTATAGCTCTCTAGGATCTCTTTTTTTTCCTCAGCTCTTCCCTCTCCTTTCTGAGCTTTTGTCTTTATTTCTGCCCTGTCTTCTTCAGTTTTTGCCCTTTCTGCTTCTGCTTTTGCTTTTCCTGCTTCTATTCTTACTTTCTCTGCTTCTAGTTTTGCCTTTTCTGTTTCAGCTTTAGCCTTTTCAGCTTTTATTCTCGCTTTCTTTGCTCCTAGTTTTGCTTTTTCTACTTCTACCCTTCCCACTTCTGCCTCCTTTTCCTTATCTTTTCGCTCAGTTGCCCTAGTGTAATAATGGATGGCTAGTTCCTTCTCCGGGATCATTTCCCAGACTTTCGGTGTCTATCCTGTTCTCTCTTTTATTAATCCTTTTCCCTGTCTCCTGGAGGGCTTTCTCTTCATCTTTGTCTCTTTCTACTGGTCTTTGTGGAACACTTATCGATTCCTTGTTTCTTTCGTCTCCCGATTCTAGGGAGGAGCTACTGCTGCCTTTCTGTTGTGATATTGGCAGCGGTACTCCATATCCTGATGCAAAAGGCTGATATTCTTGGAGTCTAATGGCACTTTCTGTTTCATTGTCTTTTCCTTTCAGCTTAAGGCATCGTTTTGCTATGCTACAAGCAACAGCGTTCCTTTAGCTTGCTGTTTTTCTGATCCCGTTCTAGTGCTAACACAAAGGGATCTTGAGGTGATACATTTATTCCACAATCTTTTTGCCATTCCGGCTTATCCCTTATGGTAAAGAACATGTCTGCATACATTACTTCATCCCACTTTTCCATTCTACGGAAAAATAGCAGAAGTTGTAGGATGGTATTATAGTATAGATTCTATTATATTCTATAGTATAGAACTGAAATTATTACTAGACCCCACTTATTCTCTGAAGAAGGTGCAGATAAACATTCAAACCGATATTACACATATACAAAAGGATTGTCAACCATTCATACAACAAAGCCTTAAAGGTTGGAGTGCATGGTTAACAACTAGGTCCTATCATAAACGAACACAAAGAGATATAAGTGGATGGGTTGGCACCGGATTTGGCATATTAAATACCATAAATCAAGAAGTATTAATGAACAAATTAAATACTGTCACTTCTAGCTTAGGAAAACTTAAAGTGCCCCTAAGCTCATCCATGCTCACATTGGCAGAAACACAATCACTAGCAGTTAAATTATTGATCTTAATAGCTAACCACACTGCTGAAGATTTTGTTAGAATCACTAACTATACAGGAGATATTAGCAAAGAAATTGCGCTTGCTATTCAATGCACTCAGACACAACAATGGGTACATTCAGTAGCAGCAGGAATAATGAGGGAAGGAATGTCAGGTATATTACCTCAAGAAATAAGAGAAACAATACTAAAGGACAGCCATACTACACAATTTGAAAAGGATCATCAAGCCTGGTGGCTATTAGTAAACTTCACTTATGAGCCGCAACGAGAACACATTGAAGCCTATGTTCTCACTATCAGCGCGGCAGAGGAAAGAGCTATCTTTCCTATTCTTACCCTAGGAGCGATACATCAAAACGTTATTGTCAAGCCGGTGGACCATAACGTTTGGGCAAGTTATGATAATACTAAAAATAGGTGGCGATCGATTAGTACAGAAGCATGCATTCCTAAAGGGCAATTAGGCTATATTTGCGAGAATGCAATAGTAGAAGCAGAAGATTTATGCTTAGATGCTGAGGACAGCGTATGCACGTTTGAGATGCTTCCACACAATAGGGTCCAATCACAAGCTTACTATATAGGGAATGGGTGCGCATGTATTAGGACAATTTGCACTGATGTCACTATAGATAACTGTCAAGAAGTGACTAACAATACTAACTTCTGTGTATGTAACTTCACTAGGATTGTAGGTTGTGATTTTAATTACACTGTTCCGGTAACCACTCAGCAACTAATTAATGCAGAATATAGTCTATATCAAGAGTTACCAAAATTACAAATAGGTATGGACATTAAGGTTCTCAAGGCAATGCTTGTACATCCTAAGGTAAAGGAATTAGTGCAAAGGGTGAATCAAACAACCAAACGCATGTTATGGCAAGTAGAACACAATTCGGGAGGTATAAAGAGTGTCCTGACCAAGGTAGAACAAGTAGGTCAACATCATTGGTGGGATGTCTTTACAGGATATTCCCCAACAGCGACACAGGTTTTTCACTACCTGGTGCACCCAATACTAATCATAATTATAGCTATGTTTTTACTAACTCTCATGAACATATGCCTGTGGCGGAAACTAAAATCCATGATGAAAAAGACCCAAATGATTTGGGCAATGGTACAAGCATATCAACGCCCTTTGGGATTAGAACTTGACGAAAGAATTCGTAAGTTATAAGAAAAGGGGGGAAATGAAGCCGCCCAAAAGGAAGCAGTCTTCGAGAAATAACGAGTTAAAATATAAAATGCAAGGCACTATAAGAAGGCTCAGCATTAGGAAAATACGGAGGTAATAAATTGTCTGAGAGAACAGGACAGGTTGACAGAAAAGAACACTAAACCCACAAAATAACTTAAATTTTGGCATCAGTAGCCTCAGAAGTTTTAGGATGAGCCAAGGTCACTAAGACCCTGCCAGGTATACCAGGGAACTACCCAAATTAGGAGAAGTTTAAGAAGAGTTCAAAAGTTTAACCCGAGGAAGACTAACAAGACGACCCCTCTCCCTGATGAAGGCACCGGAACTCCCACCAGACGACTCCCCAAAATGGAAGACTCCGCCTATATGTGAATATGCATGAAAAGATGATGTAACCTACACTCAAAATTGTATAAAAGAACTGCACTAATTGTTAACGGACGGAACTCTTTTCCCAGGGCGACCTGGAGAGTTCCCCAACGCGTTGCTAATAAATACCTCCTGCTTATGGACTTGAAACTTAGTCTCTGAGCAGTTTCTATTTTGCCTTTTGGGGCAGATTTGGCATCAGACTCGAACCGCTTAACCCTGAAAAGGGACTCAGAGCTGGCCTGGACTCAAACTTGCCAGTCTGGTGGCATCCCCCGTGTCCCTGTAAATCCTGGGGGACTCGAACCCCCCTTTCCCTGGAGGCCTCGAAACCCAAGCAAATATAAATACCTTTTCAGTATGAGGAAGGTCTGGTGTCCATCGGCGCGTAGAGCCAAGGGAGTAAGGGAGGCTTATCTGACAGAATTCTTCGAGGGGCCCCAAAAGCGTCCCCAGCCCCCCCCAGATCACGGCACGATGGAGTCCAGTCCCATCTGGGTCGCCAAAATGAAGCCCAAAAAGGCCTACAAAACTGTTTAGAGACAGAGTTTTAAGCCTTTAAACAGCAAAGGTATTTATTTTCGGATCCAGGGAACTCCCAGCTCGCGCTGGACAAAGAGTTCCACCAGTCAGGGAAAAGGGTTAGGTTATTTATACAGTTAAAGGGGAGGTTGCATCATCCTTACATACATAGTCATAAGACTGCACATGTAATTATAATATTCATGACAGGCAGAGTCTGGGCGGAGTCGTCTTTTGGGGATATGTCTCGGGGTCTCTGGGGGCCTTCAGATGAAGTAACCAAGTCTTCCTCAGGGTTGAACTTTTTACCTTTCTTGATTCTCTCTGATTTCATTACATTGTTACAAGGCGATATCAGACCCTAGCCATAACTTTCCCCTTATTTGCTGGTTGTGACATCTTTATGTTCTTTTTGCGCAGATGTTCACATTCCTTTGGTGCCTAGTTAGCCTTGGCAGTGTCTTGTTTTAAGAACAAGAACTACACTTTTAATTATCTTGAGACAGAAGTTAATCCCTTTGGTGCCTAGTTAGCCTTGGCAGTGTCTTGTTTTAAGAACAGGACCTGCACTTTTAATTATCTTCGAGACAGAAGATGTTCACACTGTTTCAGTGGAAAATTACAGGGGTTTAATCCTGTCAGGATCTTCCTCTGTTTCAATAATAAGCTCACAGTAGTCATTAGCATTCTCCAGGTTATCAGATGATCGGGTGAAAATTCTTGACCAGCATCCCATGCCCTTATCAATTTGTCACCCACTTTTTGCCATTCAAACACTTCATAAGTGCTCGATTCTGGATACCATGGGCCTTTGCACTGTACCCATAATAATAGACAAGTGAATTTCTGGGGCCTTATTTTAAACCTCTGTTCTCTGGCCATATGCAGCAAAACTTCATGATGAATCTTCTGGGATTGGGTCACTGTTTAACCCATCTTAAAGTCTTCCCCTGCCCACAATCCTCAATGACCTTCCCATGAGGATGGATGTATCTTTGCTCACCTTCCCGTTCATCTCACTCTGGGGTGTTCTCCAAGAGATTTTCAAAATTCTCCTCCAAGTCCTTCGATTTTATCTTGAATTCCTCACACGGAGCCCCATATGACAGAGGGCATGAGGGCACAGACACTACAATTTACACTTCAAAGTGTTCTTTCTGCTAACATAAAAACTTTTCTAAATATTTCCCAATGGAGGCGTCTGGCACCAGGACATAACATCATCTGGATGGCAGATTCCTCAGGATATTTATAGCTATTAGATTCCTTCAGGATCAGACAGTATCACACAGTTCACACAATTTCTCTATCCCACACGGCGTCCGCTCCTCTGCTGTTCTTCTACAGGAAAGTGGGCTGATCAGGGGTCTGGAGAACAGCACTTAAGATGACAAGCTGCAGGATCTGGGGCTGTTCAGCTTAGAAAAGAAAAGGCTGAGGGAAGACATCATTGCTCTCTACAACTACCTCAAAGGAGGTGGTAGTGAGACAGATGCTGGCCTCTTCTCTCCTGTGACCAGTGATAAGACAAGAGGAAATAGGTTAAAGTTCCACCATGGTAGGTTCACGTTAGATATTAGGAACAGTGTCTTCAAAGAAAGCGTGGCGCAGCATTGGAACAGTCTGATCAGGGAGGTGGTGGGGGCACCATCCTTGCAGATGTTCAAAAGACAGGTAGATGAAGAGCTACAGTGGGTGGTTTAATGTTAAGGGGTGTAGGGTGGACAGCTGGACTCGATGATCTTATAGGTCTTTCCAACCTTGATGACTATGATTCTGTAATTCTAGGAATGGAGATCTCTATTATTTCATCATCACTGTGCCCAAGATGGCCTCCAACTATCAAATCAACCACAAGTCTTTCTCTGACTGAAAACAGAAGGTTCATTGCAGTGTCTTCTCTGGTTGGCTGCCTCACAAGATATGTCAGGAAGATCAAGCCCCTGTCTGCAGCTGTCCTTGCTGTCACCCCCTGGCAGCTTCTCTGTACACCCTGTCCTGTGACAGCCCAGCCCTGCTGCCCCACACATGGTCCCAGGGCCCCAGTGTGCAGGCACAGCCCAGGACAGGGTGCACTCCTGCTCAAGACAGCTCTATCTGATGGGATGGCCTCAGCAGTCCCTGGTGCTGTGTCACCCTGTGGCCGTCCTCTTGGACAGCATCTCCAGCTCCTGGAGAAACCATGTCAGCTGTGGGGCTTCAGCAACAGCTCTGTCCCAGGCTCTGCTGGGCTCTGAGCCAGGAGAGAGCCCAGGCAGGGCTGGGAGTTTCCCCCATGCAGGCACTGAGCCCAGCAGGAGGATGGAGATGCTCTATCAGAAAGACTCAGCCTAAACTGAGGACACCCATGGCTTTCTCTGCCAGGGTTTCACTTGCCAGCCCAGAACAGCTCCCTCCAGGCTCTCCCACCTCCCCTCCCTCTCTCCCAGCACAGCCCAGTTGCTGCTGGCCCCACACCAGTGTCCACCCACGACTGCTCTGGGCAGTCCCACCACAGCCCCAGCCCCTCTGAAGGGCACAGCAGCTCCTGGGGGGCAGAGAGAGCTCAGAGCCCCAGATGGGTGACCATGCATGGCACAAGGAGCAGGAGGCACCCTGTGTCCCCTGGTCTCCTCTCCAGGAGATCTGCAGAGGTCTGCAGCCCCTTGGGGCCATCCCCTCTGCCCAGCCCAGCACAACAGCCCTGGCCCTTGTGCTCCTCAAGAGCTCTTAGTGCTCTGGCACAGAGCAGCCTTCCCAGGGGTGCTGCAGACAGGGAGGGGGTTTCAATTCCCATTCATACATTGAACAGGGACAGCAGAAAAAACAATTGATGCTAGTTTATTTATTACACTAAAATCAAGTGGAGGCTCAATGTTTGTCGGTCAAAAAAATGGGTGAATATTAAAGGAAGAAGTATGAATAATGACATTACTTTGAAGAAAAGAAAATTACAATTGAAGAAGGAAAAAAATGCAAGGAAATTCAGACTTGCAATGTACTGACACATACTCTGAGTCATCAGAAGGGAGAGGAGGGAGTCTATGGCTGCTGAAAAACCCTAATAATTTCCTCAGAGAAACCTTGAGCTCCTGGTTTCTCATGCTGTAGATGAGGGGGTTCACTGCTGGAGGAACCACCGAGTACAAAAATGACAGCACCAGGTCCAGGGATGGGAAGGAGATGGAAGGAGGATTCAGGTAGGCAAAGATGGCTGTGCTGATGAACAGGGAGACCACAGCCAGGTGAGGGAGGCACTTGGAAAAGTCTTTGTGCCTTCCCTGCTCAAAGGGGATCCTCAGCACAGCCCTGAAGATCTCCACATATGACACCACAATGAAAACAAAACACACAAATGATAAACAGACACTGACCACAATAAGCCCAAGTTCCCTGAGGTAGGAGTGTGAGCAGGAGAGCTTGAGGATCTGGGGGATTTCACAGAAGAACTGGTCCAGGGCACTGCCCTGGCAGAGGGGCAGTGAAAATGTATTGGCTGTGTGCAGCAGAGCAGTGAGAAACCTAGTGCCCCAGGCAGCTGCTGCCATGTGGACACAAGCCCTGCTGCCCAGGAGGGTACCGTAGTGCAGGGGTTTCCAGATGGCCACGTAGCAGTCTTAGGACATGATGGTCAGGAGAAAAAACTCTGTTGCAATGAAGAATAAAAAAAAAGAAAGCTGTGCAGCACATCCATTGTAGGAGACGTCCATGTTGTCCCAGAGGGAATTGGCCATGGCTTTGGGCAGAGTGGTGGAGATGGATACCAGGTCGAGGAGGGAGAGGTTGAGGAGGAAGAAGTACATGGGGGTGTAGAGGTGATGGTCACAGGGGATGGTGGTGATGATGAGACTGTTGCCCAGGAGGGCAGCCAGGTAGATGCCCAGGAAGAGCCAGAAGTGCAAGAGCTGCAGCTGCCACCTGTCTGCAAATGCCAGGAGGAGGAACTGGCTGATGGAGCTGCTGCTGTTGGACATCTCCTGCCTACAGGGATATAGACCTATAAGTGGAATCAAACAAGGGAGAAATTAGAGCATTGTTCCTGCAAAAAACATTATTGAATTTTTCCAAGAGACACACAAAGAGCTTCTCCCATTTCATGAACACCTTTGTCATGTCCTTTTCAAACACCCTGGCTGATCCTGGCTGAATGTCATTAAATGAGCAGGAGGGGTAAGTGCTGCCGTTCAGAAATAGCTAAAAAGGAACAAGGGGGAATCTCAGATTCAGTCATCTCTTGACATCCAAGAGCTTTTCAGCACTGTAACCCCCAATGCACCACCAGTCTGCAGAGCAGAGCTGAAGGGATTCAGGGTGGTTTGGTCTGGTCATGTTTCTCCCGTACACACGAAGAAAAATTGAATGCAGAAGCCCCTAGAATTTCTGGTGCTCAGAAAGTGAAACCTTGAGGGTGCTGAGAGGCAAAGGGACTGTCCCTTAGCGCAGAGTAAGGCCAGCCACTCTGTCCATCAGTCCTGCTCTCAGCTACAGAAAGAGGCAAAGACCCTAAAGATGGCATATCCTGAATCCTCACACCCAAGCCCAGCAAAAAGAAGGGGAAGAACAAGGGCAGCAGAAGCAGGGGCAAAAGGGGAACCTGTCAAAGTTCTTCTGCCAAGAGAGTCGGGACAGGGAGACACAGGCAGACTCCAGCATTTCTCCTCTCTGGTGGGGGGGCTGCTGGAAGGATCCTCAGAATTCAGTGCCCATGATCTGAAGGGCTTGGGGACTGTTCTGTGTGACAGATAGCAGGGTTTAGCTCTAGGGAGGGCAGCAGCTCTACAGGGGATGGCTAGGAAGTGCAGGAATCTCCTCTGACATCCTCTTCCAGGCAGCAGTTCCCTCTTAATCCCTGACCATCTCTGCTGCTTGCAGCTCTTTCTCTGTCCCCAGCTCTCCTCCCTGTCACTGCTCACAGCCCCCATCCCACCCACTGAGTGCTCAGCTCTGCCCTGCAGACCCCTCCTGGCAGCAGCAGGACCTGTCCAGGGGAATCTCTGGCTGTGCAGGGGCTCAGGAGCAGCTCAGACAAGGGCTGAGGAGAACTGGGGTCTCTGTGCCTTCTGTAGGGTGCAGAAAAAGCTTTCCATGTCCTGGAGAGACAAGTGGAAGCTTTTCACCCTTGTCACCCCCAATGTACCAACCTGCAGAGCAGAGCTGAGGGGAAAGATTTTTCTTCTTCTCTTGTACTTAAGCCATCAAATCTGAGGCGTATTTTTAAGGCAGATATACCTGAGATATCTACTGGTCTTTAAGGGAAATCTGGAGGCCAAGTGTAAGTTTGGTAAAGTAGTGAGGATATGTGATCTCTCCATCAGTTCTGGTCTCAGCTGTTTCCTTCTGGAGGGCAGCCTGCAGCTCAAGAGGAACCCCTAGGAAAGAGCCACTATTAGTTGCAAAGTTTGTCACATGAAAGCAGTGCTAAAAAAAAGGGGTCATCGGCATCTTCATCTCCATGTTGAAGAACATGTTGGCAGAAGGCAGTTTCAGGGAAGTTTGCATTTTTATTTCAGCTCCCCCCATCTCTCCCGGGGAATGTCTTTGTATGTTTCAAACCCTCAGCATTTCTGCTGCACTCAGGGAGAACAGAGCAAAGCAAGAGGATTCCCTGTGGCTGCGTGCTGAGAAGGGGAAGCTGGTCTGATGAAGGGAGGGTCAGTTCCTCCGCAGCCTCACAGAGGGCTTTGCCCACAGATCCAGAGGGCAGAAGGAAGATGGACACCTTGCCATGGACACATCTGCTGCCTGGAGCTGCCCCACCCAGGAGCTGGTTCCTTGGCCCCATCTCCCTTCCTGCCCCTGCTCACAGAGCCCAGCCCAGCCCCTGGGTGCCCAGCTCTGCCCTGCAGCCACTCGGGCAGTGAAGAGGCTAAAGAACAGGGCACACACCCCCTGAGGACAATGGAAAGGGGAGCCTGAGCTGAGCTGAGCTGAGCTGAGCTGAGCTGAGCTGAGCTGAGCTGCTGGAGGGTGGAGGCATGTGCCGAGGTTCCCAATCCCCCTCCAGGTGATGCTGGAGGAGTCTCAGCCACTGCTCTCCCCTGCACAGCTGAGTTTGCATCCCACCAAGGTGAGCCAGAGACAAGTGGAAGCAGAGCCTGAGGAGAGCCCAGACTGGAGCAGGAAAGCCCTGCTCTGAAGGGACTCCTGAAAAGTCCCCTCAGAAATATTCTGGGCATCAGCTGGAGCTGTGAGCAGCCCTGAGCAATTCATCCCTCTCTCACCAGCACCAGGAGTCTGCCCTGTGTTTCCTGTCTCCTGCCAGCACCAGGGAACTCCCCGGGCAGGCTGAGAGCTGCCCCTGGCAGGCAGGCAGCAGAGTCCCTGCCCCAGCACACAGCCCCTGGGCTGCAGGACCCTGCTCGGAAGGACAGCCCTGGGCACCCCTGCCTGCACACACCCCCTCAGCCCCTGCAGCCATCCCCAGCAGAAGGCAGCCCCATGGCCTCTCCCTCTGACGCTGCTCCAGGACAGCCCTGCTCTGCCAAACCTTTTCCTCCTGCCCACCAAAATCCTCCGCAAGGATCCCAGCAGCTGTGGCACAGGCTGCCAGCTGAGAAAGATCCCCTCTGGGAAGCCCAGCTTCACTGCCCTGCAGCCAGAGACTCACCATGGCAGAGGCTGTGAAGATTTCTCTCTCCCCCAGCCCAGGCAGCTCTCAGCTCTCCTCCCAGCCCAGGCTGCTTTTCTCCTCTCTCTCCCTCCTCTCCCCTGCCCTGCTGCCTGCAGGCAGTGCCCTCAGCCCTGCTGCGCTCTGCAGAGGAGCTGCTCCTGCCCAGAGCTCTCTCTCTGCAGCACTCTCTGCTTGCCAGCAGCTCTCTCAGTCTCAGGAGCCCGGCCCAGCAGCACAGGACCAGCGCCAGACTTTGCCACTTGCTCGACTCTCTCGGGGCAACCTCCAGCTCTCCCTGGGGCTCCCCAGGAACCCAATGGGACACACACTGAAGTCATCGCTCATGTCCCCTCCCTCCCTCCTTTCCAGCACAGCCAGTTCCCCTCTAGAGACACAACCTCTGCTTCTCCCACTCTCCCACTGGACACCCAGGCAGTGCCAGGGGCAATCTCCTTTCCCTCCTCTTCCCATGCAAGCTACGGGTGACACTGGAGGTGCCAGGGGTGCTCCAACCTCAGTCAGGGCAGCTGCTCAATTGAGTGGCCAAGCACAGCCCTGTGGGGCTACAGGAAATGTCAGGGCACTCCAGCACAACCACCTGCTGCTGGCACAACAGCACAGGACTGTCACATCCCATGGCCTGACCAAGACAACAGCCAAAGGAGATTCCATCTCCCAGGCCAGAGTTTTCCTTTCAGGGAAAATTTACCCTTGGAGGGTAAACAAAGAGTGACAGCCTCCTGAGACCATCCAAGTACCCCTTGATCAGATTAAGATGAAATGACACTCAAAGTCTTTTTCTCTACAGGCATAATATCAGTTCTGTTCCTCTAACAAAGTTTATTTTCGAGCAATTTTTAGGGAATACAAATCACTGAAAGTTATGTATGAATATATTTATTATAAAAACAGAAAAGTAGATACTTCAATGTTCAGGCTGTTGCAGGGACAAATTGAATCCGCAAGAAAAGGATGTATGGAGACCAAACCAGGACGTAGGTTAGGGGAACAAGGAAAGAATATGCTGAACAATAATAAAGAGATTAGTGGAGCATATAGAACTTAAGCAGACTGACACTTTGAAAAATTATATCCAGGTGCAGGGAGTAGTTAAAACAAAAGATTAATAAATTAAGGGGGCATATTGATTGTTATCTACAGGCACACTGATTGTTATCCGCACGATTTATGAAATTGTTTTTGTAACAAAAGGATGTGTAATTTGGCACATAAGCCTCATTGTAAAAAGGTATAAAAGTTGAACTGAAAGTGAGGGTCTTTGGAATCCTGACTTGGGACGCTAGTCCTCAGGTTTCCCGGGCCCCGAATAAAGCACCGCATAAACTGACATTTCGTTGGTTTGTGTCTTGACTACGGGCAACAGTTTTCTGGCGACCCAGATGGGACTCCGGGGGTGGCTGGGGCGGTTCACGTGCTGATCCACTCCAAGCCGGCACCAGGTGATTCCTGGAGGAGACATCAACCCGTGCCCGACCCCGCGCCCGACGGACGACCATAGGGTAAGCCCGAAGGTGCTTTGTTCTTCATAAGACGATTGGTACTAAAGGGTTGGTTGTTTGGAAGCCCGGGCGCTGGTCGTAAGACACAGCAAGGAGAAAGCTGTGCAGATCCAGCACTTGCCACTTGCGGCGACGAGTATAGGCAAGTTTGGTATTTGGTATTTGGTATAAGGGTTGGTTGTTTGGAAGCCTAGGCGCTGGTCGTAAGACACAGCAAGTAGAAAGCTGTGCAGATCCAGCACTTGCCACTCGCGGCGACGAGTATAGGCAAGTTTGGTATTTGGTATAGGTATCGGCCGTATATTGGTTTTGTGTGTGTGTGAGTGTGCACAAGTATAGGTGTTAGCATGCTGCCATTTAAAACTTTCAGAGCTCTGACTTATAATGGCAATGATATTCCTGAGGATACACCCCTCGGCTGTTTGTTAAAACATTGGAAAGAAGGTAATTTTGGGCAGGAGTTGCGGAGGAAAACCTTGATTGATTATTGTAATCATGTGTGGCCTGAATATGAAACGGGAGGAATGCAGTGGCCACGGAATGGTACACTAACTTCTGAAATATTAAGTCCTATGATGAGCTTCTTGCGAGAAATGGGGAGAGGCTTTGGGGGTTTTGGGAACCAGGGTACGGGGGGACGTGGAAGGTTAGGACCTAACCAGTGTGCCTTTTGTAAAGGACTGGGACACTGGAAAGAAAAAAAAAAAAAAAAAAAAAAAAAAAGTGCCCACTTAATCAGGGAACCCCAATGAGGGGAGGCTTCCCGGGCAATGGAGCGAATCCCGGCAACAGGGTAGGAAGTGGATTGAATCCGTTCACGGGAAATCCGCAAGGTGTTGCTCAAGCGTTTATGATGAGGAATTACCAGAATCAGAGCTGACTAGACCGAGACCTGAAAGTTATCTTAGAGGTCGAAGGGGAACCGATGGAATTCAGGATAGATACAGGGGCTAGTTACTCGGCAATGAATAAATTAAAGGGACCTCTAAGTGACTCTACGGTGTTGGTTGTTGGGGTGTCTGGGGAGATTGAAAAAAGGACATTCCTGCGGCCACTCGATATAAAATTTGGGGGAAAGGAATTTGATCATCAATTTCTGTATATGCCAAACAGTCCGGAGTCTCTGCTTGGGAGAGACTTGCTCTCAGCATTACAGGCAAGAATAATTTTTGAAAAGGGTAGGGTAAAATTAGAAATACCAGAAGGAAACCTAGCAAAATTGTTCGTAATTAAAGAAGTAGGGAAGGAAGAGATACCACAGGAAATTGAACAAGCAGTTGCACCGTGGGTTTGGGAAACAGGGACTCCAGGTAAATCAAAAGCAGCAATACCAGTGATAGTGGAATTAAAAGAAGGGGTTCAACCAGTAAGGGTGCGACAGTACCCCATTAGTCTGGAAGCCAGAAAGGGAATAGCCCCCATGATAACCCAATTCTTAGGTTTAGGAATTTTGCAGGAGTGTGAATCTGAATTTAACACTCCTATCTTCCTGGTCAAAAAGCCTAACGGCAATTACAGGTTAGTACAGGACCTAAGGGCAATTAACTCCATTACCAAAGATATACATCCTGTCGTGGCAAATCCATACACATTGTTAACATCTGTTTCTGAGAAATTTCAGTGGTTTACAGTAATTGATCTAAAGGATGCCTTCTTCTGCATACCCCTGGCACCTGAAAGTAGGAAAATCTTTGCATTCGAGTGGGAAAACCCCGATACGGGACGGAAGTGTCAACTCACCTGGACCAGACTTCCCCAAGGATTTAAATCCTCACCCACCATATTCGGTAACCAGCTGGCCAAGGAACTTGAGGAATGGAAAACTACCCAGGTAAAAGATTCGCCTTTCTCTTATGTGGTGTTGCAGTATGTGGATGATATTTTCCTGGGTACCACAGAACAAGGTCTCTGCCTAAAATTAACCATTGCATTACTGAATATGCTGGGACAGGCTGGATACCGGGTATCCAGAGAAAAGGCACAGCTGGTCAAACAAAAGGTTATCTACCTAGGATGTGAAATTTCGCAGGGAGTTCGTCGTTTGGGAGTGAATCGTATACAAGCTATATGTGCAATCCCAGTACCCCGCAATAATCAGGAATTAAGATCTTTTCTAGGAATGATTGGCTGGTGTCGACTGTGGATCCCCAACTTTGGGTTGACAGCCAAACCACTGTATGAGGCTGTGAAGGAGCCGAGACTGAAGTGGGGACCCACGGAAGATAAAGCGTTTCGGGAATTAAAACAGGCCCTCAAGGAAGCACCTGCCCTGGGCTTGCCGGATTTAACCAAAGACTTTCAACTGTATGTACATGAAAGGCAGAAGTTAGCCTTGGGGGTGCTCACTCAAAAACTGGGGTCTTGGAAAAGGCCGGTTGGGTACTTTTCCAAACAATTGGACTCAGTAAGTGGGGGATGGCCAGGATGCCTAAGAGCAGTGGCAGCCACAGTAATCCTGATCCAGGAAGCACGAAAGCTGACATTGGGCAAGCACATGACAGTTTATGTACCCCACATGGTTATAACAGTATTAGAAAAAAAGGGGGGCCATTGGCTCTCATCAAGTAGGATGCTTCAATATCAGGCCCAATTAAGGGAACAGGATGATGTGGAACTGAAAATAACAAATCACCTTAACCCAGCAGAATTCCTCAGGTCCACCCAGGAAGAAGGAGAGCTGGAACATGACTGCGTGGAGGTAATCGAACAAGTGTACGCCAGCCGGAAGGACCTGAAGGATGAGCCACTGCCGGACCCTGATTGGGAACTGTTCACGGACGGGTCCAGCTTTGTGGAAAGTGGTACCAGGTATGCAGGGTATGCAGTGGTCACCTTGCAGCAGATAGCGGAAGGAAAAGCATTGCCCCCGGGCACGTCAGCGCAGAAGGCAGAAATCTGGGCTATGGTAAGGGCCCTGGAGCTGAGCCAAGGGAAGAGAGTCAACATATGGACTGACTCCAAATATGCATTTGGAGTGGTACATGTGCATGGGGCTCTGTGGAAGGAGCGGGGACTTCTTAATTCGCAGGGGTCGTCAATCAAACACAGGGAAGAGGTAATCATGTTACTGGAAGCAATTCATAAACCATCGGCAGTTGCGGTGATGCACGTCAAAGGACATCGGAACGAACCAGGGAAAGAGTTCCAGGGAAATCAACAAGCAGACCAAGTGGCAAAGCAGGCCGCCAGAGAAATATGGACTCAATTAGCTTTGATACCGGCCCGGAGCAACCCTGCCGCTGCACACATGGAAGACAAACCACATTACTCACCAGAGGACGAGAAACTGGCTCAGATGTTGCAGGCACAAAAGAACATCAAGGGTTGGTATGTGACCCCAACAGGACAGGTGATCCTGCCGGTAAGGATCATGAAGACAGTATTGGAAACAGAACATAATAAGTGTCACTGGGGTGCAGAGGCAATGGTAAGATTTTTGAAAAACGAAATATTCTCAAACCAGATGTTAACATTGGCAAAAAGGGTAAATGCAATGTGTCCGGTGTGTATCAAAAACAACCCAGTAGTGAGGAGGCAGGTTCAAATGGGTAAATTGCAGGTAGGTCCCCAACCAGGAGATTATTGGCAGATAGACTTCTCTGAGTTACCAAAGGCCCAAGCATACAAATACCTGCTGATGTATGTGTGCACATTCTCGGGATGGCCAGAAGCTTTCCCTTGCAGGACCAATCAGGCAAAAGAAGTGGTAAAAACACTTCTGAAAGAAATCATCCCTAGATTTGGGGTGCCGTTAGGGCTATCATCGGATAGGGCTCCTCATTTTACTGCAGGGATCGTGCAGGAGATTTCTGTAATGTTAGGAATAACTTGGAATCTGCACACGCCCTGGAGGCCCCAATCAAGTGGTAAGGTAGAGCGGATGAATCAAACACTGAAAAACCAAATTAAGAAAATTTGCCAAGAGGCAAAAATCCAGTGGCCACAGGCATTGCCTTTAGCTCTGCTAAGAGTCAGGATTAAACCAAGGGAAAGGATAGGGGTAAGTCTGTATGAGATTTTGTACGGCAAACCCTATCATGCTGCTACATACCAGGGGGACCCTCATTTGGTGGGGGATCAAGTAATATTAAATTATGTGTTGTCTCTGAATAAGACTCATACAGCACTCAGAGGAGCGTTGCAGTGGAACCGACCCCTACCCCTGGAAAACCCGGCCCACAGTATTCTTCCGGGAGATCAAGTCTACGTACGAAACTGGTCAGTGGAGCCATTGAAGGAGTCATGGGACGGTCCTTATCAAGTAATTATGACTACGTACACCGCCGTCAAGGTCGACGGGATCGACAATTGGATACACTATACCAGGGTCAAGAAGGTTCCTACTCAATGGTCGGTAGAACCTTTGTCCCCAACAAAATTGGTGTTCAGAGGCAAATGTTGAGAATATGGGCATTTCTTAACTTGATAGTGACTGTAGAGACACGGGTAAAGGTAAAGGTACCCGAACCTTATTTGACGGTAAAAGAAGGATCTGGTGTCAATCTAACATGTTTGTTTACCGGTGACCAGGGGGTTGGATCCACTGAAGTGAAAACAGGATGGAAATGGGTGACAGAAGATAAAATAATTATAGAAGGGGTACGAACAGTTTGGGATAGGTTACACCAAGCAGGAATAACCACTTTGCAGATACCCAGAATAACCAAGGAAAATGAAGGGGAATACACCTGTATAATATTGATTCGAGAGAGCTTTGGGTATGGAGATCTGGAAGTAAGAATTGAACCCAGAATGAGACAGGAAAGTAGAATAACAAGGCAGGTAGCTAATGATGAAAATAAACCACCAGTCAATGATGAGAATCTGTTGAAAAATAAAGGGCAAGAAAATTTAGTGATTGGGTTGATTAGGGATTTTGGCCTCATGCAAAATGTAACAGAAATTACGGCTTGCTTACCATTACCCCAAGCGGCAGGTGAACCAATACCGTGGGGGATAATACCAGTAACTGGAATGCCAAAATCTTTAAAAAAAAAACGTTTCTTGGACCTGCCAACTAGTCCCAAAGACTGAAATGGTACAGAAAGATATGTGCATGATAATTGAAACAATGACAGAAACAGATTGTAAAAAGAAACCTAATTATTTTGGTTGGGTCCAAAACACCAGAAGGTGTTTCGTTAATTTCCCCGAAAAGGGGCCATGTGAAAAACGTATCATAACAACCAAATCCACACGAAACAAGATGAATTGTCAAAACATTACTCAGAATATAGATACCTGGAAAGATTGGACAACACTATGGGGACCTAGTATCTTGGAACATTATACTTATTTGGGGAAGGTACAATGGTGTATCCAGTGGACAGGGAAGAAAAATCATTCCTATCAGAATAGTAAGGTTACATCCATTTCTACTTCTCTTCGACAATCATTAACCCAAAGAGAAGAATGGAATTGTACGGAGATATTCACCTGTGATACCCCAGAAGACAGAATAGGGTTAGTTCCAGTAAAAATGGCATTAAAATGGGGATGCGAATGTAGGGGATATCATCATACTATCAACTCGGATCAGGAAAATTTTGCAGTAAATTGTAGAATCACAACAGTCCATAGTCCTGGAAATTTAGGATGGGTGTTGGAATCATTATTCGCACCTATCTCAACTTATCAAAATCGGGAAATGTTATATAAATTGTTAGGACAAACTGAACGATTGGCCACAGTAACTAAAAAAGGATTTAAGGATTTAAACTTGCAACTCCAGGCTACCACAAGAATGACCTTACAGAATAGAATGGTCCTAGATATGATGTTGTTAAAGGAACATGGTGTTTGTGGGTATCTGCATAGTAAGAATGGACATTGTTGTGTGCATATCCCAAATGTCACCCAAGAGGTAGAAAAAGACATTAGTCAATTGGAACAAATAGAAGATAAAGTCTACAACGTTCAGAGAGAGGCAGAACACAATTGGGTTGGAGCAATATTTAGCTCCCTAGGGATCCAGGTCTCTGGTTGGATATCATCAGTGGTACAATATGGAATCATGATAATTATAATTGTGGTAGTTGTTCTAATAATGTATAAGTGTCTTCTAGGAATGATTGTCAAAGAAACTCAAAATACCCGAAGAATAATGAAGGCTATAACTCGAAAGGAAGTGATAATGCCAGAGGGAACGTCACCTCCACCTCCCTATCACATAGCATGATTGTTGAGCATCCTTGTGGGAAAAGTTCGAAGGATGCTCAAAAGGGGGGAATTGTTGCAGGGACAAATTGAATCCGCAAGAAAAGGATGTATGGAGACCAAACCAGGATGTAGGTTAGGGGAACAAGGAAAGAATATGCTGAACAATAATAAAGAGATTAGTGGAGCATATAGAACTTAAGCAGACTGACACTTTGAAAAATTATATCCAGGTGCAGGGAGTAGTTAAAACAAAAGATTAATAAATTCTAAACAATTTTTCTCTTCACAAAACCTCGACTTCTGTGAGGCTGCAGACTTCAACCCTGCAAGAGCAAGGGAGATCAGAAGTGTTGTGTTTGGTTCTCCACATCTCTAGAATGAGGGATCCATTTGACCATGATCTAAAGTCCAGGGCATCTGCTCTGACCTGGCCAACCCCAGTGTTCCACAGTGAGTCCACCAGTATCCTCCCTGTAGAGCAGGAAGTTGGACTAGATGACCTTTCAAGGTCCCTTCCTACCCAAATCATTCTCTGACTGAAGTTTGGGGGGATGGCTTGGCTTCTTCTATGGCTGCCTTCCCCGGTGGGTCCTATCCTACCAGGCAATGTTCCCCACGCCTGGCACCTCCTCCTCCGCATAATGTGACCATCACCTTCCCACTGGTGCCATCATACTCATTCTTAATACTAGATTATTATTCTTCTCATTTTAAATATGGTTTCATTGCAAGCCCCAGGGCTCCACTCCTTCTCTCCTTCCCCCTTACAGGGGGGTTCTGGTGACAGAACAACTGTCCAACCCAAGACACTTCTCCAAAGTGGTGTGAGCTTTGGGAATGATCACCTGGCACCCCCTCTATCATTTCCAAGGGTTACACATTTTATCACAGAATCATCAAATAAGGAGGGATTAGGAGGGACTTTTGACAAGGACTTGGAGTAACCAGACAAGGGGGGAATGGTTTCAAACTTAAAGAGGTGTTATTGACTTGAGATATGAGCAAGAAATTCTTTGCTGTGAAGGTGATGAGGCACTAGCCCATATTGCTCAGAGAATGTCTGGCTGTCCCATCCCTAAAAGCTCCTTATTCAAGGCCAGTTTGGATTTGGCTTAGATTGGGCTTAGAGCATCCTGGTCAAGTGGGAGAAGTCCCTGCTCATGCAGGGTGTTGGAGCTAGATGATCTTTCAGGTCCCCTCAAACCCAAACCATTCTGTGATTTGTGGCTCTACAAGCACAAAAGTGATGGTTATGGGTTGTATAAAAAAAACCCATGAGTCTCAAAGGGGGGATTTGTTGTTGAAAGAAAACTTTTAAGGAGAGCTCATGAAGCATCCCTCCTGACCGGCAAAGAGCAGTAACGCTCCTCTGAAGAGCTGTGCCAGCTCCTGGACTCTACAGCCAGGCAGAAACACCCGTGCCGCACACTCCCCGGGCTCCCTGACAGCAGGACTGAGCGGCCACCAGAAATTCTTCTTGAACAGAATCAGGGGGGTTTGGGAAGAAAAGCCTCAGAATCAGCTCCTCAAACACCCAGAGCTTTTGCCAGCTGTGCTACTCGAGCATTTCAAGCACACACAATCCAAACACAGCTCTCACAGCAGCCACAGTGCCTCTGCCATCAACATTTTCAAGCAGGGGAAAGGAACCGCTCTGAGACATGCAGGGCAGAGGAGAGGGGCAGCTGAGAGCAGTCCCCAAGGGGAGAGCAGTGCTGGAGCAGAGACGCCTTCCACTCTGGGGAAAGGAGAGAGGAGAAGGGAGACAGACTGAGGGGCTGGAAACTCAACTGCACGGCTGGCATGGAACAGCACTGCTGGAAAGGAAAAGAAGGAAATCTAGACGCAGACAGACAAAAGCCATCTCACCTTCCTGCCCCTTGCCCTAGCCATGCTCACATTGCTCAAATGTGACTTTTTTCTAAAATTTAATGTATTTCAGTTAGTAACTAATGTCACCCTGGTACAGAGGTCTCCTCCATGGGCTACAGATCCACATCTGCCCCTCCGTGCTCCTCCATGGGCTGCAAGGGACAGCTGCCCTCTCCCCACAGCCTGCAGGGAAACTTCTATTCTGGCCCTTCCTTCATTCACTGACCTTCGTGTCTTGTGGAGGGCTGGCAGCAGGCTTCCACCTCCTCCTCTATGGACATCTCGGGCATTTTCTGCCACAGAAATTCCATGGTCACCCAGGGCAGCTGCTGACTCCTGAGGGAGGTGCTCACCTGGTACTGGGATATCCAGGTCTCCACAGCCCTTATATACCCCCAGGGTCACCATGGAGAGTTCCATGACAATGGTGTCAAGGACCAAGACCCTGCATCACAAAGTCCTGGTGGTGGCTGGGGAGACGCCCAGGCCTGGAACTGGCTGGGACTGTGTTACTGAATCATGGAATCATGGAATGGGTTGGCTTGGAAGGGTTAAAGATCATCTAGTTCCAACTCCCTGCATGCATGGGTAAGGACACCTCCCACTCAACTGAAGCCAACCCTGCCCCTGTCCCCATGGAACTCACTTCTTAATCCTATCCACGGCATCAGCCTCAGTCAGAGCTGGTGGACAGACAGCTGAATATCAGCCAGTTGTGTGTCCCGGTAGTCAAGAAGGCCACCAACATCCTGGCTTGTATCAGGAATAGTGTGGCCAGCAGGAGTAGGGAAGTGATCGTGCCCATGGATAAAAAGACAGACAACAGTGTTGGCACAAGTGTTGGACACTGAGGCACCATCACATCCTTCCAGGAGGACTTTGAATCACAGATGGCACCATGACCCTCATCATCTCGTGAACTTCCCACCCACCACATCACCCACCTCTTCAATCCACACATCACCAGTCTGGCTACAACAGGACAATGGTAGAGCATGGCAAAGGGCTTGCTAAAGGCCAGGTGCACCCCATGCCTTTCTGTCCCCTGCCCACTCTGCTTCAGCAATCCCCTCTTTGTCCTCCACCTGCCTGGAGCAGGCTGGACCCCATCACTGTCCCAGGGACTAAGGTCATAGAACCATAGAATTATGATTTTTAAGGGTTGGAAGGGACCTCTAGAGATCATACAGTCCAACCCCTCTGCCAAAGCAGGATCACATAGGGCAGGCCACACAGGAACACATCCAGGTATGTGTTGAAAGTCTCCAGAAAAGGACACTCCACAGCCTCTCTGGGCATCCTGTTCCAGTGCTCCCACAGCCTCACAGTCAAGCAGTTTCTCCTCATGTTGAGGTGGAACTTGCTATATTCTGGCTAAAACCCCTTGTTCCTTGTCCTATTAATGGGCACCACTGAAAAGAGATCAGCCCCTTCCTTTTGACACCCACCCCTCAGATATTTATAGGCATTTATAAGATCCAGTCTAAGGTTTCTTTTCTCAAGGCTGAACAGCCCAAATTTTCTCAGTCTTTCTTTGTAGGAGAGATGTTCAAGTTCATTAATCATCCTCCTAGCTCTCCCTTGGACTGTCTCCAGTAGATCCCTGCCTCTTGGACAAGTGGATCCAATATTTCAGGTGTGGTCTCACCAGGGCAGAGTAGAGGGGTTGGAAAACCTCCCGAGATCTGTTGGACTGACTTTTCCAGATGGACCCCAGGACACTAACTTGGTTGCGCCACTAGAGCTCTTCACCATTAGGGTGAGGCTTGAAACCATGGCCTCAGCATTGCTCGGGTTTGCTGTACGAGCACGCTAGCTGGCTGTGCCACCTGAGCCTCACCCAAATGGTGAAGAGCTCTAGTGGCGCAACCAAGCTAGTGCAGTGCTGAGACAAAAGCTCCAGTGGCACAATCAGGTAAGTGCGGCGCTCATAAAAGCAGTAAAAGCGGCTAATCTCTCTGCTGGCTTGGTCAGGAGTGAGCTGAGCTTGTTCTCCTAGCCTTACCTTTTATTGGCCCCCCTAGTCCTGCTCATGTGCAGTAGGGGCCTGCCCTAATCAGGCACAGGTGGGCTTAACACAAGCTCATGCCCACTACATGGCAATTAGTGGCACCTGATTGCCTCATTTCACTACATCATGACAGTTGTGAGCTGGGCTCCTGGGATGGAGGGAGCTGATGGCAAGTGGGCAGTGCTGCAGAGGGACAGCTCTGGGCAGGAGCAGCTCCTCTGCAGAGCACAGCAGGGCTAAGGGCATTGCCAGGGTATCTGGGGGAGATGAGCAAGGCAGAGAGAGCTTCAAGGTGGTGAAGATGGAGGGGATGAGTGTCAGCTCAGTGGAGGAGAACTGTTGCGGAAGGTGGTGACCTTAGGGGTTCGGCGCGGAAGTCAAAGATGAGTCCTCACAGAGGTATAATCGATGCTTTCAGAAAAAAAGGGCTTTTATTAGGTACAAAAACCGCTTATATACTTTTACAGTGGTCACGCCCCCCTCCACCGCACTCCAAAACTACCTGCTACAGGTCACCTGGTGCCGTTCACACGCAGCAAAAGCGAATCCTATTGGTGCAGGGGTAGAAGCCACTTGTTTTTCACTTTGTGCCTTCTCCTAATCTAACGTCCAGGACAGGGTGTCCTTCTAACTCTGAACAGTCAAAACATGGGCTTGTGCATACAGCAGCGCCGCATGCCCCCGCCTTTCAGACCATCCCCCTACACATCTCCCTTTTTTTTTTTTTTTGCACAAGCCATGTTTGATTAATGGTTTTGCAATGCTAGCTTTCAAGCAAAAAAAAAGAATACAAACAACAACCAATATACAGAACCCATACACTAACAATATAACACCTTCTTTAAGCAACCCATAAAGCCACCCGAGTAACAAGCCAAACAAATTGGTCCACAGGTTATCAAACAGATCTTGCCCCTATGTGCCGTCGATGGATGCAGGCCTGTCCCTTGGGCGTATAGTCATGGCAGGGCATGTCCATTTGCTGGGTACCCAAAGAGGTCCGGAATCTGTGGAGACACAACTATAACCTCTTCCAGTAAATAATAACAGCTTAGGTCCTACCCATTGACCTGTAGGGGGATCTTTATAGGTAATCTGTGCTTGTGGAATGGGGTTGATTTTTTGGGACGCGTAATGCAATAGCACATGAGGTTGCTGGGAATTGCGACTTAGACTAAGAAAATTCAATGTAAAAAGTACTTTGCTAAGCCGCATCTGTGGGTCTAAATTCTGGCTATCTTTTTGTTTTTGCAAATAAGTTTTTAGTGTGCGATTGTCTCTTTCCACTATCGCCTGGCCTGTAGACGAATGAGGGATCCCCATAATATGTTTTATTCCCCAAATGGCAAGAAACTGTTTGACCTTTCCACTTATATACAAGGGTGCATTGTCAGTCTTTCTTACCTGGGGAACCCCCATTACTGCAAAGCAATTGGTTAGGTGATGAACCACATGTAAACCTTTCTCCCTGTTGTATTTTCTGCATGTGTTCTTTAAGGTATTGCAGAGTTTTGTGATCAAAATCCTCACACCCATGGCCTTGTGCCAAAAGCAAAAAATCAGTGGTAGCCCTATTTTGTAACAATGCATGGCATAGGCTATTTTGGTCTACCGGTTAACATTTGCTTGCTTACACCAGGTAAAATCTATTTCATCTATGAAAGCCCTAAGAATCGCTTCGTACGAGACGAAAACCCCCTTCTATTTTATTTTTTTTTCTTTTTCTTCCTTGGAGGCGTGGCTGTGGTTCTGGGCGTGTCGGTGTTTGCAGGCCGTGCCCATCTCTGAGGTTTGCCCTGGGGGCTGCTTAGCCCAGGGCCCCAAGGCATTGGCCATTCCACTGAGCCACGCAGCTTCCACTCGAGAATGGGGTCGCGATCAAAGCTGGACCACCTTTCGGGCTGGGGTTTGTCGGCACCTTTAATGCCTTGTGTGATTTTCTGTGTTCGCAGCAGAATTGAAATGTCGTCATCATCATCAGAGAGGGCAGACGGATAATTAACACAACCCAGCCCCTTTGGTCGGTGGCCACGCTCAGCTAGGGGCAGTTTCTGCTGACGACTGGGCCTGCCCGTTTCGGGAGAAAAGGCTTGTGGTGCTTCCGTGGGAGATAGTGCTAGGGGCGGTTTCCACTGACGACTGGCCCCACCCATTTCGGGGGAAGGGGCGGTCAGCACTTCCGCATTCTGCTTCACTTTGCTTCCGGCGCTCGGAGCGGGCATTTCCGTTTCTTTCTCCGCTCCGAAATCAGATGCCAAATTACGATTGGGGCCGCCCATTTCAGGAGGGGAAGCTGTCTGCACTTCCGCTTCTTTCTGCATTCCACTTCCGGCACTCAGAGTGGACACTTCCGCTCCGCTCTCCGCCCCGAGATCAGATAAGAAGTGGTTTACAGATCGATGTGCCTTTCCGGACATGCCTTTAACAGCAAAACTTTTGTCCCCTAAACCTAAGAACGCTCTCCAGGACGCACCACGCTCAGAAGGGGCAGGAAGCAGAGGTGCCGTAGGAATGATGTTTGATTCCACCTCCCACGTAAGTATCGCTACGGCGGCAGCCGCAACTTTAGCCTCTGCCTTCGTCTCCCTTAATACATTAATTACAGTTCTCCATGTTCCTTCTAAGCCGGTTATATGCTTACTTTTCCCTTGAGAATGGAGGTCCCACATCAAATCACCAACCTCCCTCCAGTGTTCCCATGCGAACAATTCAGGCGGAGCGGGGAAGTGTCCCTGCTCCTGAGCCCACGTTATTAGCTTATCTAGAAGCTTTTCATTGACTGATTCCCCTCGCTTAGCGAGGATACCTATTAAGAGTCTTTTTTCTGCAGCTAATTTGGCTTCCATTTTTTCAATAAGCCAATGATAGAGGGAAGGTAGCGACCCGTCCTACTTGACTCGGGCTCTTTCCGGCTCCGGACAACTCTATCCCGCCTCTTCAGCCTCTTCGTGGGCGCTATGTTCCGCCAATCTCAGCTCCCCTCTTCCTGGTTTGCCTAATCACGGGCTAGACCTTGTCCGTTGTCAAGGCTACTGTCGCTGCCCACTTTCTCCACCATTTGTTGCGGGAGGTGGCGACCTTAGTGGCTCGGCGCGGAAGTCACAGATGAGTCCTCACAGGTATAATCGATGCTTCCAGAAAAAGAGGGCTTTTATTAGGTACAAAACCCCCCCTCCACCGCACTCCAAAACTACCTGCTACAGGTCACCTGGTGCCATTCACACGCAGCAAAAGCGAATCCTATTGGTACAGGGGTAGAAGCCACTTCTCCTAATCTAACGTCCAGGACAGGGTGTCTTTCTAACTCTGAACAGTCAAAACATGGGGTTGTGCATACAGCAGCGCCACACACCCCCGCCTTTCAGACCATCTCCCTACAGAGAACCTTCACAGCTTCTGACATGGTGAGTGTCTGGTGCACGGCAGTGAAGCTAGGGCAGTTCCTGGAGGCATCTCCTAAAGCTGCAGAGCCAGAGCTGCTGGGAGCTGTAAGGGAGGAAGGGGCTGGAGGTGGAAGGGGAATTGTGAGAAGGAGTGTGTGCAGGCAGGGGTGCCAAGGGCTGTCCTTCAGAGCAGGGTCCTGCAGCCCAGGGGCTGTGTGCTGGGACAGGGACTCTGCTGCCTTCCTGACAGGGGCAGCTCTCAGCCTGCTCGGGGAGCTCCCTGGTGCTGGCAGAAGCTGTGGCTGGCAGGAGACAGGAAACACAGGGCAGGGTCCTGGTGCTGGTGAGAGAAGGATGAATTGCTCAGGGCTGCTCACAGCTCCAGTTGATGCCCAGAATATTTCTGAGGGGACTTTTCAGGAGCCCCTTCAGGGCAGGGCTTTCTTGCTCCACTCTGGGTTCTCCTCAGGCTCTGCTTACACTTGTCTTTCCAGGACATAAAAAGCATTTTCTGCACCCTACAGAAGGCACAGAGACCCCAGTTCTCCTCAGCCCTTGTCTGAGCTGCTCCTGAGCCCCTGCACAGCCAGAGATTCCCTTGGACAGGTCCTGCTGCTGCCAGGAGGGGTCTGCAGGGCAGAGCTGAGCACTCAGTGGGTGGGATGGGGGCTGTGAGCACTGACAGGGAGGAGAGCTGGGGACAGAGAAACAGCTGCAGGCAGCAGAGATTGGCAGGGTTTGAGAGAGAGCTGCTGCCTGGAAGATGATGGCAGGGGGGATTCCTGCACCTCCCAGTCATTCACTGCAGAGCTGCTGCCCTCCCTAGAGCTAAACCCTGCTATCTGTCACACAGCACAGTCCCTCAGCCCTTCAGATTAAGGGCACTAAATTCTGAGGATCCTTCCAGCAGCCCCCCCACCAGACAGGAGAAATGCTGGAGTCCCTGCCTCTGTCTCCCTGTCCCTACTCTCTTGGCAGCAGAACTTTGGCAGGTTCCCCTCTTGCCCCTGCTGCTGTCCTTGTTCTTCCCCTTCTTTTTGCTGGGCTTGGGGGTGAGGATTTGGGTGCAGCTCAGACACTGATGCTGTAGCTCCTGTCCTGCTGTTAAGTCTATGGAGGAAAAGCATCCAAACCACCTGAGATTTCATGTCTGAGGGGACTGCAGGGTTTGGGGCTGGGGGTCAGCCCACTCTGCCGTCAGGATATCCCATCTTTAGGGTCTTTGCCTGTGGAATATCCATGGAGGCTTAAGGACGACACGTAGTCACCAATATGATTAAAGTGAAGTCGTTTATTAACAATTCACACTCGCTTTATATAGAACCCTTGTTTATATAATGATATCTTGCAGGTGGCCATATCTTGGCCACAAATCCTGTTCTCACAGAACTTCTGCTGGCTACATCATTATCCTGTTATTCTTCTTTTCTGCTGCCAGTTCCCTTATCTTTCTCCCATAGGTCATCTTTCAGTAACCTTGCAACTGGGCCTCAAGGCCCTTAGCTTATTCTAGCTAAAGCTAAACAGTCAGGATTGCTCACATGTCTGTTTTCTTCCAGACAGTTTCCCAACATATCCCCCTTTTTGGTTTTGAGAAATCCTGACTTACTTCATCATGCGAGATAACATGCTAATGATACATTGCCATAAACAACATATTAATAATACAAAAGCAATAATAACATGCTAATAATCAAAACCAATAATAACAAATATAATTGATAAACCTGTCTAATTTAATCTCTAAGCTATCCCCATATCCTTAAGCGATTTAACTATTCATTTAACCCAGTTGATTTTTTCATGTTATCTTAATCAATCGTTTTTGGTTGTGAATTGACTCTGAATGATCAGATAAATTCATGCAAATACACCCCATCAAAGTCTTCGCAAACATAACCTAAAAGCTGACAATAAAAGTCAGTGGCAGCACGATATTGTAAAACTGCATCTGACACTATCAACCTCTTTTAGCACCTGTGTTAAAATACCAGAAGTTAAGTTCATCTGCTTAGCAGTGCAACAGACTAGCACAATCAACAATCAACATATAGACGAGGGATCCCATAATCAACATATAAACAATCACATGAATTACAACATTAACAAAAGCCTGTTATCAATACAATACAATATGAAAAGCACATTTCACACTGCAGTGGAAGGACTTAAATAGCTTTTTAGTATGAGGAAGGTCTGGTGTCCACTGGCGCGTAGAGCCAAGGGGGGAGAGGAGGCTTATCCGACAAAGATTTGTCTGGGGGCCCCAAAAGTGTCTCCAGACCCCTCCCGGGTCACGGCACAGTGGAGTCCTGGTTTCCTCCATGGTTGCCAAATTGAGGCCCAAAAAGGCCTAATAAAATTGTTTAGAGACAGAATTCCAAAGCTTTTAAACAGCATAGGCACACCTTTTCCCCCCCACTTTTTTTTTTTTTTTTTCTCTTCTCTGCTGCGGTGTCTGCAGCAGGGCTCACTTTCTGAGCAGCAGCAGTGTCTGTGGGGCTAGAGACAGCAGCTGCAGCTGTAACAGATACGCTGGCGATGCTCACCAGCCGTATCTGAGTTGTGCCCTTGTGTGAGGGGGGGCGAGAAGCAGCTGCGGAGGCAGGAGTGGGGGTGCTCTCTGTACCAGGAGCAGCTCTCACTCTCTGCCGCAACTCTCGGCCTCTGAAAAGGCATACTCATTCTCATAACTGAGTTTTGTTTATTTTTGTTTGTCTTACTCCACCAATATATGATAAAAATTAACAACAATCACTAGAAGAATCAAAAACGAAATGCTATTGCTACTAAAATCTGGTGAAGTTAGCCTAAAATTAAATGAAGTGGTACAATCTCCCAAACTAAAACTCGTATCACAAACAGCATCACTGTGAGTTCGCATTTGGAGGCATTTATTTCCATGGATGACCCCATCTGGCCGGTACCCAACGCACTCCGGTACCTGTAAGTAAACACGTATAACCACGACCAGTTAGTTTCACCTCTGCCGGCCCTTCCCATTCTCCAGTGTTCAAATTCTTGAATTCCACCAAAATTTTTTGGGAAGGTTCCGAAGCTTCAGAGTCTGCTAAAGCCTTTTGATGCATTAATATCGGAGGCTCTGTACGATCTTCTGTAAGGCGCAATTCATGACATATTTAGCCTTACTTAACCAGTCCTGTGGAGGACTCCCTTCCTCCCCCTGTTTTTGTTTCTCAAGGAGAGCCTTTAATACTGAATGGCAACGTTCCACTATTGCCTGACTGATGTAAACACTTTAAAAAATATTTGATTCTTGAGCAAGGATTATTTAGGTTTTTTTTTTCTTTTCAAGCTCACATATCAAACATGCTGCCACATTAACATATCTAAAGACTGGCAAACAGGAAAAAAAATTCCTGGCACCTGACATTTGGCCAGACTTCACGAAATTAGCATATCTTAACGAACTGATAAGGTAACTTGTTTTCGGGAAGTATGCTCAACTCCAGGAAAGCCTGATTTTATTAACAACTCACACAAAAGGAAAAAAGAGGGGGACCCGCTCTCCTTTGCATTATAAGAATCCCCCAGAAAGAACCGAAAAGGAGCCAGCAGCTCAGAAGAACCACGTGGAAGCCAGCTCTTGTGACTACAAACTCCAGCCAGCTCGGCACAAAAAGGCGGGCAAGCAGCTCCGAAGGCCCAAGCGGAAAGCGGCGACACGGCTTTTCGACTGCAGCGGCGGCGCGGTAAAACGACTCCTACTCCCCCCCCCCCCTCCGCTAGGACCAACTGGCCATGAAACATTTTAAATTACCCCCTCATTTCTTTCTTTCTTTCCTAAACCACTCGTCTCTCCAAAAGTAGCAAATTGTGTTTACCCTTTCTTAACTGTGATATTTTGTTTTCCCTTCCCTAAAAATAAACCCTTGTAACTTGTTTAAGTTTCAAAAGTGTCAGCTTGCAATTTTATGCGTCATCTCTGAAGCAGAGGCTGAGAAATCCTCATAATCAAAATATAAAATAATAAACGGATCACGACATTTTATTGGTGTCACGGACAGGATAATACTGAGGAAAAATCAGAGCCTGCTCTTAGACTGATGCCTGAATTGCAAAACTAACCCTTAAGGAAATTTAAAACAATTTAAATGGAGTCTGTAATGTGTTCTGCTAGCTCTAGTGGTTTGACCTTCTATAAAGAAAATTAATTTAGTGAAATCGCTTTGGTTCGCCCATTCTGGGAGTACCTCAAAGCCCGTAACTATATCCCGAAGAAAACTCTCTATGATATGATTTATAAAAATTATAAGAGCAGAGATTTTATTGCCCTTGCTAAATCAATAACAATATTAGAAAAGAAATCCACTCTTGATTGAAAAAATTGGGTATAGATTTTTTCTATGCTCGTGCCTATTTCATCTTGGCTACTACAATTTGGCAGGAGAACGAAGAATTGCGCCAAAAATTAGAAAATATTGAAAGTGGCGTAAAATCTGAGGAGCTGCCAGGGAAATCAAATTCTGAAATCTGTACTAACCCGAATCCGATGCTAGACGGTGCTCCATCTGCCTCTGAATATACAACAGACAATGGGGAGTATGTCTCTCCTGAAAGACCCCGTAAAAAAACCAGTGCGTTTTGCACCCAAAAGGGGGAAAAGCAGACCCTCCATCTTAAAGACAAAGCCACAGCCAAAAGTTGCCAAAACGCAAACAGGAACTCCCCCTCAGGCTGTTCACCCTCCCGAGGGAGAAGTGGCTGAATTACACCAGTTGCTCAACACATTTATAAAAACTGGGGCTAAGAGATTTGATAAATTGGAGAAACAGGTCAGGCAACTCGCTGTAATGAGCGAGAAGGCCTCTGCACAGTCTTCCTCCTGCCATGAGTCTTCTGATAGTTCAGAAGATGAGAGCATGCCTATAACACATAAGCGTCTGCGTCCTGTAATCAGAGCAGAACATACATGTGAGCTAGATACCAGACGAGAGCAAGTTACCCATAAAGAATTTCCATACTCTCCTCTGGAGCTGACACAATTAAAAAGACAATTTGGCAGATTACCTTTGGAAACTGATATAGACTATGTAGTAAGGGTTTCATCTTCGGGTGGAGACCACATATTATTATCAGAAAAAGAAGCGTCAGGCCATTGGGGTCCTGGAGTTATGTTGATTACTGGCAATTCCAGAGCTCCATGGTCCCTGACCCAACGAGCTGCTTATAATGTGGGCTTCACTGACCCCATAGCAAGGGGAGAACCCCATGTATTGCAAGGGTGTCTCACCCAGCTACTGGACAATGTTCATAACGCCAGTGTGATCCAAATGATTTATGACCATGCTCTGGTGGTTAACCAGGAGGACCCACTTATGCTAAAGGTAAAACCTGAGAGAATGGATATTCTCATCAGAGGGCTACCTACGCAACTGCAAAATCTAGCCCTACAGATCAAGGCTAGAATTGAAAATTCAAATACAAATTTGCTATTAGGCACAGACTACACTTGGTCTGATCTGCTAACAGAATTGACAGAATTTGGACGTAAATATGTGGCACCCGAAGCTGATTCTACATCTGTAAGAATTCTTCAGACCCCAGCAAATTATAATGATAGTCAAAAATTGACTTATGCCACTGGGGTTGCCAGGCCTCCCCAAATTCCTCCTCACCAGCAGGACGAACCATGGGGTGACTGGACAGTTGTAAATAGGGGAGGCAGACGGAGAAATAATCATAATAATAATCGTTAGAATAGACTCTCCCGAAACAGAAATAATTTACCACACGGTGAACTGGGGCCTTTTGCAAAGCTTAAAGAGGAAGCTAAGAGAAAAGGCATCCCTCCTTCACTCTTAAGTCACAATTTTACTTATGGCCATCTAAAAGCCTTAGTAGAGGAATGGCCTGCCAGATCAAATTCAGGGGAAAGATCTGGAAATTCCCATAATTCGGGAAATTAAAAAGCCCTCTCTCTGCTACTAAAAAGAAAGCAAAAAGACGGCAGAGAGAGGAGACAGGTCCTGATCCCAGTTCAGTAAATTCTACTGACCCCCTGAATAAACCTTGGGAAACCATCCCTACAAATCAAAATGATTGGTCCGAAAATAATGAACAATCAAATCCTAAAATATCAAGTCCTCCAAAAGACTGGCAAAATGTGCTAAGATTGGTCTTGAACAAAAATGGGCATTCAGAACTTACATGCGCTGTTGGGCCAAAATGCTACCCTGTAACATTTGTGGTAGACACTGGTGCACAGATCTCCACACTAAAATCTGATGTGGCCAAGAAATGTGGTATTAATTCTTCTCTGAAACCAGTATTGGTGAGTGGTGCTTTGGGAAAACCTGTTTTACAGAAAACTGCTAAAGTTTCCCTAAAGCTACCAGGAGACGAGGAGTTAATTTGAACCCAAATGATAGTAGACAACATTCCTTACAATCTGTTAGGAATGGACATATTGATTGGTCGGTCCTGGAGAGACGAAAATGGCCGCTTTTGGAATTTTGGCACCCCCACTCTTAAAGTTAGACTGTTAAAAACTGCCCCTCACCTCCCCCAAAGCAAAATTACAAACGTTAAACAATATTCTATTCCCATAGCAGCTAAAGAGGGTATCAGAGAAGTTATTTCTGACCTGAAACAAAAAGAAAACCAAATGGTAAGTGGAGAATGACTGTAGATTATAGAAATTTGAATGCTGTTACTGAGAAATTAACTTCAGCTGTCCCAAACATTGCAGATCTGGTGCTAGAAATCCAGGAGGCAGCGCACCCAGTGCTTGCTTCTCTTGATGTGAAAGATATGTTTTTTCAAATTCCCATTGATTCCGAGGATCAAAAATATTTTGCTTTTACTTGGGATGGAGTACAATATACTTTCACCAGGTTGCCTCAGGGCTACAATCATTCTCCCGCGCTTGCCCACCATGCTCTGGCACAGGAGCTGGAAAATATTCCAGAAATAAAAAACAACCCAGATGTAAAAATCTATCATTACATTGATGATGTGCTGATAGGTGGTCAAAGGAAAAAAGAGGGGGACCAAGCAGCGACGCGGCTTTTCGACTACAGCGGCGGCGCGATAAAATGCTACTCCAAAAGGAGCAAATTGTGTTTACCCTTTCTTAACTGTGATATTTTGTTTTCCCTTCCCTAAAAATAAACCCTTGTAACTTGTTTAAGTTTCAAACGTGTTAGCTTGCAATTTTATGCGTCATCTCTGAAGCAGAGGCTGAGAAATCCTCATAATCAAAATATAAAATAATAAACGGATCACGACATTGACCCGTAGGGTTATGAGGGATACCAGTAACATGTCGGGTCGGATGCCCCATCGTCCACAGAACTGTCGAAAGCGAGCAGAAGAATAAGCGGGGCTATTATCCGTCTTGATGGACTGAGGTACTCCTAAAACAGCAAAGGACACATATAGATGTCTGATAACATGTTTTGCTGCCTCACCAGTCTGTGCGGAGGCCCAAATGGCAATAGAAAAGGTATCTTTAACTACATGTACATATTTTAAGCATCCAAACTGGTGTACATGAGTGACGTCCACTTGCCACAGTTCCAAAGACTTCAGACCTTTAGGATTGACTCCCATCCCAATACCAAGATCAAGTTTTTGGCAATCAGGGCAAGATTTCACAATTCCCTGGGCATCCCCCAGAGGTAAGTGAAATTGCCTCGCTAACATTTTAGCAGATTGATGGAAAAAGGCATGAGACTGTCGAGCTTGTGCAAAAACATCAACAGAAGGACCAGTCCATGCCGGTGCAACCAAATGGTCAGCTTGGTTATTACCGATAGCCAACCCTCGATCATTAAGATGACTCCGGATATGAGTAATAAAGTAAGAATGTTCTCTTTCAGCTAAGAGTCTCAATAGCTTCTGCAATAACAAATACAAATGCTTATTCGAAATTTCCTTCAAAATTGCATGATTCTTCCTCAAGACAATACCTACTACATAAAGTGGGTCAGAGACTATATGAACAGCAGTGTTATTCCATGTTTTAAAACCCAAGCAACAGCGGTAAGTTCAAGGGTTTGCAGAGAGTCAAATGACTTCCCTTGAATTAAATGTTCCTTCCATTGTCCAGGCGTCTCCTCCCAGGTAAAAACAGCTTTATGGGATTTTTTCGCGGCATCCGTAAAGACCGTTATGCTGTCCACCAGATTGTCAGATAAAAAACTACATGACTCCCACTGCATGTCAGACAAAAGTGGTAACAAGCGATATGAGGGGTAAGAATTCGTTATTTCTCTGCCAAACTGTGCCAAGGCTATTTGAAGGTCTGTTGAAGTTCGCAACAACCAAATCAAATAGTCCTGCATAAGAGGTAAAATGATCTGACCTGGGTCTACTCCAGCGATGCCTTGACATCGCGCTCTGCCCTTTATAACAATTTGAGATAAGACTGCAAGCCTCGTTGTAATTGTTTTGCGTAAGGGGATTGAGAAAAAAATCCATTCTAAAATTCTTAAAGCTTGTTTTTTCATTTCATCCCATTGAACTAACAACCCAAAGGGATGAACTCGATCTTGACCTGAATTTATTATCATTAACGTTATCGGCAACTCTTCTACAAAACGAGATGCATGACACGTCAAAATTCTCCTGAATAACAATCAATGCCTTTTGGTGTATTGGTTGTTACTCTCTTCTATCGGTTACATTAGACGTGGTGCCCAAAAGATCAAAAGGCTGTAAATCATCATTAGTAATCCCGCAATGAAACAGAGAAGGATCTTAACAGATCAGTTCCTGTGGGAAAAGGAGAGCAGGCCAAGTTGTTTGTGTGAATTTACCTAATGTAGAATTAGAACTTGTGATCATAACCGGTACAATTCAAGGATAAACTGAGAAAGGACCAGGCGAAGCAGTCCAAACTTGTAATTTTCCACTGTTTCAGTTAGAAGCAAAACAATTTTCCACTGTTACAGTGAAAAGCAAAACAAGGCCTAACGAAGCTAGCTTTCTGTCTGGGAAATAATTGGGAGTGTAAGTCTCGTTTTTAGAACAAGGCACCGCCAAGGCCAGGGAGGCGCCAGCTTGGCCCCAAAAGCATGTGAACATCTGCACAAGGAGAACATAAAGATGCCACAACCAGCAGATAAGAGAAAAGTTATGGCTGGGGTCCGATATCCATATAACAACATGAAGCCACCTGGAATCAAGGGAGATAGAAGTTTAACCCTAAGGGGGACATATCCCTGAGAAGACGGCTCCGCCCAGACCCTGCCCAGACTCCACCTGTTATGAATATTATAATTACCTGTCGTAATCTTATGAATATGCATGTAAGGCTGTATAAATACCCTAACCCTACCCCCCTGACCTCTGGAACTCTCTGTCCAGCACGAGCTGGGAGTTCCCCGGATCTGCAAATAAATAACTTGCTGTTTAAAGACTTAAAACTCTGTCTCTAAACAGGTTTTTTTAGGCCTTTTGGGCTACAGCAAAGTGACCTCATCCATTGGATATCACCCACAAGTTTCTGTACATCACTTAGCGTAGTAATTTCTGTTTTAAGGGCAACCTTCTGCGGTCGCACTGCACTCCCTGTGATTGTCCACCCCAGATATTTCCAAGGCTCATGCTTTTGTATCTTTTCTGGAGCAATTTTTAAACCATGTTGTTCTACAGTCTTCGTCACCCGAGCTAAAACATCGTTGTAATTGAGTGACCTTCCTGCAATCAAAATGTCATCCATATAATGATAGATAATCAACTCAGGAAACTGTGATCGTAAAGGCTGCAGGGCCCAAGCAGCATAGATTTGACACATTGTTGGGGAGTTCTTCATTCCCTGTGGTAATACAACCCAATGATATCTTTTTGCTGGTTCAGCCTTATTAACAGAAAGAACTGAAAAGGCAAATCGCTCAGCATCTTCTGGATGCAAAGGAATTGTAAAGAAACAACCTTTAAAATCTATTACCAACAGATCCCAATTTTCTGGTATCATTACTGGAGACGGTAGTCCTGGCTGTAACGCTCCCACAGTCTCCATGATCGCATTGATGGCACGCAAATCATGCAATAAACGCCACTTTCCAGATTTTTTAGGAATTGTAAATACAGGTGTATTCCATGGCGATGTAGACGGTACAATATGCCCAGCCATGAGTTGTTCTTGTACCAATTCCTTTACATGCAGCAGCCGGTCCTTAGTTAGCGGCCACTGATCTATCCAGACAGGGTCGTCGGTAGACCACCCGATTTTTAGGATCGGCTGCCCTTCAGTGGCCGCTACTAAAAAGGCTGTGTTACAAGTCTAGCATTCACTTGATTGAGGACGTGTCTCCCTATTAACATAATAAGTATATGCATGACATAGGGTCTCACTGACGCTTGTGACCCATCAGTAAATTGTAAAGCAACTGGATCTTTACTAACTCTAGTCGTCTGCGTTCCTCCTACACCCATAATCCCTGCTGGAGATGGTATGGTGCCCACCATGTTAACCACGTTAAGGGCCAATGCTGCTGAGAAATTATTGTAACATCTGCTCCTGTATCAATCATCATTTTCAATTTAATAGTCTCACTGCATTTAGATCTAATAAGTACCTCTACCTCAGGTTTTCATTTTATAATATCCATAGCAAAATAAACTTGTGGTGCTCCAGTGGAGCCAAAGCCTCCATTTCCTCTGTCCCTTTCACCTTTACACGGTACCTGTGTCAAAAATGGTACTGATTGAGCTATTCTACTGCCTTTAGGAATGGATACCGGTGGAGTAATAATATAAACCATGATTTATACTAATCCAGTAGAGTCAGCATCGATCACACCAGGGACTACAAAAATACCCTGTCTAGATGTAGATGACCGTCCTAAAAGTAAAGCACACAAATTATGCCCCAAGGGTCCCTGAATATTCGATTCCACTAAATGTACGTCAGTGTTTAACAATGTTACATCTTCTGCGGTTTCCACGTCAACGCTGGCGCTCCCGTGAGTGGTGGAGCTGACGGTGTCCAAGGCCCCTGAGCTCCCTGGGGTCCCTGAGCTCCCTGACCAGCAGACCATGCTCCCTGAATTTGTGTCTTGGCGCGCGGGTAATTCGCGCTCGGCAGCCGGTTTCCCGATTGCCGGCACTCAGATGCATTGCGATTATTCCTACTGCAATTGGAACACCATTTCCGTTTGGGTCCTGCAACTCTGCATTGCACTTTAGAATGACCCGCTTTACCACAATGAAAACATTTTATATCTTTCGGTGACTTGCATTTTGGTGCTGTTGGCACCATACCTTTTAATGCAGCAGCTACATAGGCGGTTTTTTCCGATTGCCGAGTGCGCTCCACGAGCTCAATCATATCTGTAACCTCGGCTGTTCGAGGAAACGATCCTAAAATTTGTCTTGTTTTGTCATTCGCATTATCAAAAGCTAAAACCTTAAACATACGCTGTTTGGAATCCTCATCCAAATCAGGATGATCTTGGATCACCCTGAACAGCTTATCAACAAAATCAGGAAAAGACTCATTTAAACCCTGTTTAACATGAGAAAAGACATGCGATTGACCTGGTTCTTGAATTGTTGTCAGTGCTTGCAAAGCAAGTCTTTGGGTTAATTGCAACACCTGTGGTGCAAATAGGGTTTGCAAAGTACCATCAGCAAAAGGACCTTGACCCATTAGCATTTGCACCTGAATACCATGCAAAGGGTCGTTCTGTTGCCATGGCTGAGATGCTTCATGACTGCATAATCTCTGCCATTCCCTAGAAAACAATAATAATTGAGAGGGGGAAAGCAAAATCTCAGTTAATTGAGCTATATCTTGCGGTATCAACAAATCAGCTGTAAAAATGTATTTCAACATTTGTTGCGTTATGGGAGACCTAATGCCATTTTGATTTATTGCTGCTCTAGCTTTTTCTAGTATTTTCCAATCAAAAGGGTCCCATTTCCTTGTCCCATCTGCTTGCACCGACACAGGGAACGCCGACAAATTAAGTACAAACCGCCCCTCTATTATTGCATCGCGTATGACTCCTCTCCATCTTTGTCCAGATCCTGATTCTCCTGGAGGCTCAGGAACCGGATTCCACAAATTAGGTAGAATAATTGCTTCCGCACACGGAGGAGTCTGTGGAGAATTAAGCGGTACCAGGGCCAAAGATTCTGAACCCGAACGCTCCTCTGCTGGTTTAACTGTAAGATCCCCCAGTTTTTGAATAAGGCTGTTTAACAATGTTTCAACAGATCCTTCTCATTCTGGGCTGATAAGAGGAGTACCCGACAATGGTGGATATTCTGCGGCTCTGTAGGGCTTCTGATCGATTAGGATGCTGAGCTTCACTTAAGATACCAGACTCATTATTTAGATGAAGTTCTTTTAACTCATTCTTGCTCGGAGGGGGAGGCAAGTCGGGTTCTTTAGATGTGCTTTCTCCTGCACCCGCATGTTCCAGCTGTCCGTGCGTTGTTGTGGCGCCAAAAAACCCCGGTAAGGGCGGCAGCGGGCTACTGGCAAAAGGATTCATTGGAGGCACCGACGGCATTTCGCTAACAGGAACTGCAGCGGCCGAGCAACCAGTCCTAGTATTTTTACTTTTACTGGTCTTTTGTGGAGTCAATGCAGCGAAGGCAGAAGCGGCTGCCGCTCTTTCACTTTCCATCTCTTTTAAGGTTTCTCTAATCAATTTCCAGAGTGTCGCTAAGCGTCCTGCCTCCTTATCTCCATCGCTAATTTTATCCCATAGGGCAGTACCTATGGCTTCCCAAGTAGGTAACTCAAAAACGGTACCCATCGAGGGGATCAAGTCTCTATCCTGTGCCCATTTCAGTAATTCACGTAAGGTCCTGCCTTCGTGTGATAAACCTCTCTTAGAGAGAATACATTGGAGGAGCTTAACTACTGCCTCTTCTTCTTTAGAGAGTGTAGACCCCATCTCCTCCCCAGCCGCTCACCTTTTTCTTGGCAAGATTCTTCAGTTCCGAGGTACCTCTTTCGTTCCATAGCCGGGCACCAGCTACATAGACCGCTGGGGCAGCAGTCTCCTTTCGACTGGCTTCTCCGCTCCTGCCGCACCGTTGCTTCGGTCGGCTTTCTCGCTACCCTCTCATCCCAGCTGTCTTCATCGCTCCTGGAAGCAACAGCGAGAGGGTCCCTGTTCGGGCACCAAATGTGGGAAATCTGCGGAGGCTTAAGGACAACATGTAGTCACCAATATGGTTAAAGTGAAGTCGTTTATTAACAATTCACACTCGCTTTATATAGAACCCTTGTTTATATAACGATATCTTGCAGGTGGCTATATCTTGGACACAAATTCTGTTCTCACAGAACTTCTGCTGGCTACCTCATTATCCTGTTATTCTTCTTTTCTGCTGCCAGTTCCCTTATCTTTTTCCCATAGCTCATCTTTCAGTAACCTTGCAACTGGGCCTCATGGCCCTTAGCTTACTCTTCCTAAAGCTAAACAGTCAGGTTTGCTCACGTGTCTGTTTTCTTCCAGACAATTTCCCAACAGTGAACCAGTCAAGCAAATGATAAGTTATATCTGGGGGTCAGGATTGTTGCTTCCAGAGGATACAAAGGGAATTATGAGAATGATTATGACTCAGTCAGCCTTACTGTTATGGCAAGCCCACTGGCAAACATTATGTCACAGATTTGTAGACATTCCTAGAGAACAAAATGACCCCCTGTATGGGGTAACAGTGAATCAGCTTATGGGTTGTGGACAGCATGCTAATTTTGAGGCACAAGCAAGATTAGGCCCACATATAATAAGAGAGTCCATGAGACTTGTGAGGAAAGCTATGAATTAAGTTAGAACTACACCAGCTGTTCCATCTTATATGTCGATTAAGCAAGGCAGAGATGAGCCGTTCTCGCAATTTGTAGATAAACTCACTGATGCTATTAACCAGGCTTGTGTACCAGAGCAGGTGAAAGCTACATTGCTCCGTCAGTGTGTCTTAGAGAACAGCAACACTCCCACAAAAAATGTAATCTCCACTATGCCATCGGAAGCATCAATTGAGGAGATGCTGGAAACGGTTAGCTAAAATGCCAGTAGGGACTCAGGCAATGTTAATTGAGGCAATACAGGATGTAGGGAAAGGTATGGTGCAAGCCCAGCAGCAAGCCTTTACAGCCCAGCAGCAAGCTCTTGCAATCCAGCAGCAAGCCTTTGCAGCCCTAGCCCCGCTACGTCCTACCGACACCAAACAGCTGCAACGATCAACCGGCAAATGTTTTCGCTGTGGACACATTGGACATCTTCAAAAGCATTGTCGTAAAACCACAGTCTGGTGTCAACATTGTAATATGGACAGTCATGCTGCTGAAGACTGCAGATACCAGGGAAACGGATCGAGGAGCGCGAGGAGCCACGGTGTGTTGACCTCTTCAAACAACTACAAACAGCCACTTCCACTTCCCTCCAGCAACCAGCCACTTCCACTTCCCTTCAACCAGCAACCAGTGGAAGCCTCGGGCTGGACCTGGCAACCGCAGTAGACGTGACTTTTATTGACAGCAAGCCCCAAAAGATCCCTACGGGTATCACCGGTCCAGTGAAATATGAGGGAAAACCATGTGGAGCCCTCTTATTAGGACAATTGTCTGCTGGACTTAAGGGTTTGTTTGTCTTGCCAGGAGTAATAGACTGACTATACTGGAGAAATTTGTATTGTAGCTATTACTTGGACACCACCTATGATAATTCCAAAAGGGACTCGAATTGCCCATCTAGTCCTGACACGACAATTAACTGATGCAGCAGCTGTCTCCGACAGTTCCCCGCCGAACAGCAGCGTTTGGCTCTACAGGACAAATGGCCTTATTATGCGTCCCAATGGATGAACGCCCCAAAGCACCAATTTTATTAGAACATCAACAGGATCAGTGTCGCCTTACAGCGCTACTGGGTACAGGAGCAGACATCACTATCGTGGATGAGCAGCTGTGGCCTCGTCACTGGCCAGCTGCCCCAATGATGTCTGGAGTAGAAGGGGTAGGAGGCGCAGCCCAGGTAAAACGAAGCACACAAAAGATTCGTCTCACCATCGATAATCGCACATGCACTCTATTTATATACCAGCAAGGTATTATCTGAATTAGCTGATGATTTATCTTCTGTACAACATGCAGTATTAGAAAATAGAGCTGCCACTGATTTTTTGCTTTTAGCTCATGGCCATGGTTGTGAAGATTTCGATGGTATGTGCTGTATGAATTTGAGTGATCATTCTAAATCAATACATAAGGAGATGCAACAGCTAGTAGAACATACTCAAAATATCAAGCAAGATGCAGGATTCTTCGGCATAGATGAATTAGTCAATTGGTTTGGCCTCACTGGATGGCTTCAAAGTTTATGTAAAACTGGTTTGCTTGTACTTTGCATCATATTGATAACTTTTGTGTGCCTTAGTTGTATGTTAGCAGTACTTAAGAAGCTATTTGCCAAAGCTGCCAATATCATGATTGTACAAAAAGATAAAGGTTTTGTTGGAAAATGGCTTGAGGAACAAGGACATGGACCTATACTAAGCACCAAAGATTGTGAACGGTTACACAAGAAGTATATTAAGAAGGACACCCGGTGTGTTTACCTGTAGCACAGCGAATCCCTGGTCCGGTAGCACAGGATTATGGGCCGATCTAATTGGCCTCTCAAACATGGGGTTGGGCACGGCAAAGGGGTCACACCCCCTACCTTTTCGGGACCATTCAGGAACATTCTCCAACATTCCCCAACAACCTTTATCCTGGCCCAAACCAGGACACTTTGATAAAATCCAAAGCTTGGAAAATTTTTCCTTTGCCCGTCTTTAACTTTTGTCTTTAACTTTTCTTTCCCCACTCTTCCTCCAGGGAAGCATATGCCAGAGGAAAGAAGGAAAAGCATTTCTAGTTATACAAAGAGCCATCCTCTTCATCCTCCTCTGATGATCCCATACCTGATGAGTTCTTGTGTGCTATTTGCAAAGCCCTACTGACTGATGCAGCTTTTATTCCCTGCTGTGGGAACAGTTATTGTGAGGAATGTAAGTGTTCCTTGCATGTTTGTTAATTCAAAACAGTCACATCTGATCTTCTGAGAGCAGAAACACAAGATAACAAAGTTGCTTTATTTCCAGTTCTGTTTCATCCTGAAGTCTCCCCTGAAGGATGCTTCTTATAGAAAGGGGAAAATAAGCAGAAAGCTCCTTTCCCTTTTTATGTGTCTGGTTAAATCCCCTTTGCACACAGAAGGAGAAGTATGAGCAGAGTGTGTAATTGTGCAGGTGCTGACAGTCTTAGATATGAAACTGTTTTGTCCACAGCCCTTTCTCTGTGACTTACTGCTGACTAGAAAGAAAAAAAAAAAAAAACAACCCACCACTATTTGAATATTTAAATAGTTAAATATTTAATCCTTCATAACTCAGGATGTTTTCCTGATTGCTGTTTTATTCCCTAACCTTGAGGTTGGTGACTTCAACTCTATTGGACAGGGGGAAGAAGACTAGATAAAAGATCAAGGCACAGCCTAACCCCATCTTCAGATGTTACAACAGTGAAATACGAAAACCGTGTAGTTATTTGGTACATACTAGAATTTTTTTTTTTACGCTATTGAACATTTTTGTCCTCATGCCCTCCACTCAAGATCCTATTCACCCTTTAACCATATACGTGTTTTTTACAGTTGATTAGAACTTTGAAATTTCCCTCCTTTAAAAACCATTCTGATGATTCTAATTCTACACAGATACTAAAACAGCATTACTGAAGACTGAGGAACATACCTGCCCAACCTGTCAGCAGAGGTTTCTCCTGATGCTCCAGTTGCCAACAAGTGCTTGCCCCAGGTAACATGATGACTTTTACATAAACTGTTTGTGAGAAAAAGTCTATCTGTAAAAAGCTGAAAGGGAAGAGTTTACATCTCCTTACACAAGGCTACATTGAACAAGGCCAAAACAAATGATTGGAAAAGTCAATGCTGTTGATTTATGACAATTTTGAGTTTTTTCAGTTTAGTCATCTCAAATTGCCAAGCTGCTTTCTCTCAGCTGGAGGGAATGGTGTCTTAGTTTTATCTATTTCTTGCAGTGTTGAGTTAGTCCTTCCTTTTGGTTTAGATTTGTAGTAGGTAAATTGTAAGGGTGCATTGTACCTATAAAAGCTTAAAAGATAAAACAAAACTCAGAATCTTTGTATTTTGTTTGCACCTGAGGTTGCAGCTACACTGAAGTGCCTCTGACATAACCAGAATGCCATAGTGTTTTTTCCAATACGCTTTTTCATTGTGGTTGGTAAACATGAAAAAGTAAAAAAAGACAAATGTCATTCTAAAATGTTCCCTAAACCATGCAGGAATTCTAAAATGTTTTTTCTGAGATGTTTAAGTCCAGGTTGGATGAGGCTTTGCAACACCTGGTCTAGTGGGAGATGTCCCTGCCCATGCAGGGGGTTGGATCTTGATGATCTTTAAGGTCCCTTCCAACCCAAGCCATTCTATGATTCTCTATCTTCTTAGGAACTTTGTCCTCACTTCTCTGTGTTAAAAATGACCGAGACTCAATATTCTGTTAATGGTTTAATTTAATTAATAAGATTGAAATTGCAATGAGCAAAACAGCACTGGGTGCATGGGGAGTCTCTGCTCCACTCACACGCACGAATCTAAAACTCTAGGATTACCTTATTTTGATTAAAATTCTATGAATATTAAAAAGGGGTGGGCTTACATACATATTCATAAGGATTACATCATGTTATTACAATATTCATGATAGGCGGAGTCTAGGCGGAGTCCTCTCTTGGGGAGATATCAGGGGGTCGTCAGGGGGTCTTTGGATGAAGTAAGAAGTCTTCCTCAAACTTGAACCTTTTACCTTTCTTGCTTTCGCTGACTTCATTATCTTGTTAAAGGGCAAAATCAGACCCTAGCCATAACTTTCCCCTTATCTGCTGGTTGTGACATTTTTATGTTGTCTTTGTGCAGATGTTCCCATTCTTTTGGTGCCTAGTTAGCCTTGGCAGTGCCTTGTTTTAATAACAAGACCCATGCTTCAATTATCTCTGAGAGAGAAGTTAGTCTCGTTCAGGCCTTGTGTTGCTTACACTGTTTTTGTGGAAAATTACTTCTCAATTGCTTTGTCTAGCCCCATATTCACTTCTTTCTCAGTTTAACTCTGAATTTCACTGGTTAGGAATAAAAATTCATAAACATATATTACAACCATTTATTACATCTGCAATACCTGAAAAACTTGGGGGTTTTTTATGGGCAGCTCAGCAGACAGCAGTGAGACAGTGTCTGAGGCAAGTTGCTTCTTTTAAATTCTCTCCTGGCTGATGCCCAGCAATGGGGTGTGGTTGGTGGCTAATTACAGCCATTAGTAGCTGTGGGTTACACAAGCAGGGTTATTTTACCCTCTCTAGCTACTGCTTTTAATTGATTATGAAAAAGCTTCTCCAGGAGAAGAACTTACCTGTTGTTTGTATGACTCATAGAGGTGGGGGAGAGTTTCTCAGCTTCTCTCAGATACTTAAGGTACCATTGTCACCTTTAGTGGCAACGAATGAATGCTGAGGCTCAAACCAATTCAATATTTAAAGATTAAAGGAGCCTTTTCCTTTCCTTCAGCCCCCTCCCCTCCCCCTGTGAATTGGTTCGGCCCCTTCCCTCCCCCGCCGTTAGCGGCGACTCTGCCATTGTGGCTCCTGTGCTGAGCTGTGCTGGGCTGTGCCTCTCCGGCTGCTCCTGGTCCTTGCCGTTGGTTTGCTCCTTTCTCCTGCCTTGTCCCTGCCTTTCCCCTTGCATCCACCTCATTCCCATCTGTCTCCTACCTCCCCTGTCCCTGCCTTTGCCCTTCCCCTGTCATTAACCCCCACCCCTCTGGCTCCGCCAGCTGCCTCCTGCTGCTTCCGCAGGGCTGTGCCCGTGCCGCAGCCCCCAGAGCTCCTGAGATGGGGCAGAACTTCAGCAGAAAGCGTCAGGTGTCACGCTCTGGCAGTGCTCCTGGACAGCCCTGAGCTGCTGCCGCTGCCAGCACCAGCACCCCTGAGCCTCAGCAGAAAGGTCTGGGTAGGCTGCACGCGACCACCTGGCCTGGCTGAGGCGCTGGCACTGGTGGATCGAGATTTGGGGCATCGACCGCCGCAACAGGGAGAATCAGTGAGGGGCTGTGGGCCACTGCTGGGACACCTCGGGTGGCGTGCGGGAGCATCCCCCCTGCAGGGTTTGTGTGGGATCTCCTTGGAGCTGATTGCTTGCAAAGCAAGATGTGCCCTGTCAGCTGGGACGGGGAACTCGAGAGCTTTCCAGTGCTGGGAGCTGCTGGGTGGGCGCGAGTGCTCCTGGAGGCGTGCCGTTGGGCTGCCGCTTGGCCCTGCTCTCCCTGCAGGGTTCTCTTGCAGCTGCTGAGGCATCCCCAGGTCTCTCCTGCCCTGTGGGCAGCACGAGCAGCTGGGTCTGGGCAGGGTCCCCCGGGGCTGGGTGGTGCCACAGCTTTGGTTCTTTCATTGTCTGTCAGCGTTAAGCTCAATTGTTTAATTCTCAGGACACCTCTCCATCGGGCGTGTGCAAACAGCCATGCAGCTGTCGTCAGATTTCTATTAAGGCACTGCTGCCAGTTGGATGCTGCTGACAATCTCAGGAGAACACCCCTGATGACACTGAGTGAGAGAAGTTCTGCTCTTGGAAGAGGGGTTATTGACTGTGCATGAAAGGAGAGGTGTCTGGCAGGACTCTGTACGCAGAGCTGTGCGGAAACACGCCTGTTGTGTTTGGAGTGGAACAGGCAACTCTCAGATAATCTTTGCAGGTGCTCTTCTGTTGGGAAACTGTTTGGAAGAAAACAGACGTGAGCAATCCTGACTATATAGCTTTAGCTAGAGTGAGCTAAGGGCCTTGAGGCCCAGCTACAAGGTTACTGAAAGATGAGCTATGGGAAAAAGATAAGGGAACTGGCAGCAGAAAAGAAGAAATAACAGGATAATGAGGTAGCCAGCAGAAGTTCTGTGAGAAGAGGATTTGTGGCCAAGATATAGCCACCTGCAAGATATCGTTATATAAACAAGGGTTCTATATAAAGCAAGAGTGAATTGTTAATAAACGACTTCACTTTAACCATATTGGTGACTACATGTTGTCCTTAAGCCTCCGCGGATTTTCTACATTTGGCGCCCGAACAGGGACCCTCTCGCTGTTGCTTCCAGGAGCGATGAAGACAGCTGGGATGAGAGGGTAGCGAGAAAGCCGACCGAAGCAACGGTGCGGCAGGAGCGGAGAAGCCAGTCGAAAGGAGACTGCTGCCCCAGCGGTCTATGTAGCTGGTGCCCGGCTATGGAACGAAAGAGGTACCTCGGAACTGAAGAATCTTGCCAAGAAAAAGGTGAGCGGCTGGGGAGGAGATGGGGTCTACACTCTCTAAAGAAGAAGAGGCAGTAGTTAAGCTCCTCCAATGTATTCTCTCTAAGAGAGGTTTATCACACGAAGGCAGGACCTTACGTGAATTACTGAAATGGGCACAGGATAGAGACTTGATCCCCTCGATGGGTACCGTTTTTGAGTTACCTACTTGGGAAGCCATAGGTACTGCCCTATGGGATAAAATTAGCGATGGAGATAAGGAGGCAGGACGCTTAGCGACACTCTGGAAATTGATTAGAGAAACCTTAAAAGAGATGGAAAGTGAAAGAGCGGCAGCCGCTTCTGCCTTCGCTGCATTGACTCCACAAAAGACCAGTAAAAGTAAAAATACTAGGACTGGTTGCTCGGCCGCTGCAGTTCCTGTTAGCGAAATGCCGTCGGTGCCTCCAATGAATCCTTTTGCCAGTAGCCCGCTGCCGCCCTTACCGGGGTTTTTTGGCGCCACAACAACGCACGGACAGCTGGAACATGCGGGTGCAGGAGAAAGCACATCTAAAGAACCCGACTTGCCTCCCCCTCCGAGCAAGAATGAGTTAAAAGAACTTCATCTAAATAATGAGTCTGGTATCTTAAGTGAAGCTCAGCATCCTAATCGATCAGAAGCCCTACAGAGCCGCAGAATATCCACCATTGTCGGGTACTCCTCTTATCAGCCCAGAATGAGAAGGATCTGTTGAAACATTGTTAAACAGCCTTATTCAAAAACTGGGGGATCTTACAGTTAAACCAGCAGAGGAGCGTTCGGGTTCAGAATCTTTGGCCCTGGTACCGCTTAATTCTCCACAGACTCCTCCGTGTGCGGAAGCAATTATTCTACCTAATTTGTGGAATCCGGTTCCTGAGCCTCCAGGAGAATCAGGATCTGGACAAAGATGGAGAGGAGTCATACGCGATGCAATAATAGAGGGGCGGTTTGTACTTAATTTGTCGGCGTTCCCTGTGTCGGTGCAAGCAGATGGGACAAGGAAATGGGACCCTTTTGATTGGAAAATACTAGAAAAAGCTAGAGCAGCAATAAATCAAAATGGCATTAGGTCTCCCATAACGCAACAAATGTTGAAATACATTTTTACAGCTGATTTGTTGATACCGCAAGATATAGCTCTGAGATTTTGCTTTCCCCCTCTCAATTATTATTGTTTTCTAGGGAATGGCAGAGATTATGCAGTCATGAAGCATCTCAGCCATGGCAACAGAATGACCCTTTGTATGGTATTCAGGTGCAAATGCTAATGGGTCAAGGTTCCCTGGAGACCTCAAAACCCAAAGAAATATATATATAAATACCTTTTCAGTATGAGGAAGGTCTGGTGTCCATCGGCGCGTAGGAGCCAAGGGAGTAAGGGAGGCTTATCTGACAGAATTCTTCGAGGGGCCCCAAAAGCGTCCCCGGGTCCTCCTGGATCACGGCACAACGGAGACCAGTCCTGCTGCGGTCGCCAAATTGAAGCCCAAAAAGGCCTAATAAAACTGTTTAGAGACAGAGTTTTAAGCCTTTAAACAGTAAAAGGTATTTATTTGTGGATCCGGGGAACTCCCAGATCTCGCTGGACAAAGAGTTCCAAGGGTTAAGGGAAAGGGTTAGGGTATTTATACAGTAAAAGGGGAGGTTACAACATCGTTACATTCTCAATTCTTGCTGACTTCATTATATTGTTACAAGGCGATATCAGACCCTAGCCATAACTTTCTTCTTATCTGTTGGTGGTGACATCTTTTATGTCCTTCTTGTGCAGATGTTCACATTCTTTGGTGCCCAGCTGGCGCCTAAATGGCCTTGGCAGTGTCTTGTTTTAAGAACAAGACCTACACTTTTAATTATCTTCGAGACAGAAGTTAATCCCGTTCTGGCCTTGTGTTTGGTTACATTGTTCTAGTGGAAAATGATATGTCTCAGCTGCTTTGTTCACTTTTTTCTCAGTTTAACCCTGAATTTTGCTGGTTATGAATACAAATTCATTAACATATATTACAAGTTTTAATTCTACATAAAGTAAATTCACACAAACAGCTTGGCCTGCTCTCCTCTCTTTACAGGAGTTAATCCTGTCAGGATCTTTCTCTTTTTCATTCCCCCCTTTCCTTAGAGCTTATGATTTCTTTCATCAAGTTCCACGGGAAGGTTCTGATGCCTTTGAATCATTGCCCACATTACTCGCATCCGTTTGACTATATCATTCAGTTTGTAGTATAGCCACACATTTAAGAAGGACAACATGAGTATTATCACTACCATGACTAATAGAGGGTATATTAGGTAATGGAATACTTGCGTAGTCGCAGGGGAATATCCCGTAAAGATATCCCACCAATGACGCTTCCCTACTTGTTCTATCTTTGTTAGCACCTGTTTTATACCTTTTGAATCATGTGTTACTTGCCAAAGCATGCGTTGTGTAGTTCTATTAACTTCACAAACTAATTGTTCTATACCAGGGTGTATAAGCATTGCCTTAAAAAGATTAATATTCATGCCTATCTGCAAATTTGGTACATTATGATAACGAGTATATTCAGCTTTCACCAATTGCATAGTGGTTATAGGAACGGAATAATCAAAATCACAGCCTACGATTCTAGAAAAATTACACACACATAAATTTGTACCATTTGCTATCTCAGGACAATAATCAATAAGAATATTAAGGCATAATGTTCTAATACACGCACAGCCATTTCCTACATAATAAACCTGTGATCAGTTGTCATTATGGGGAAACATTTCAAAAGTACACAAACTATCTTCAGTATCTAAGCACAAATCTTCATTTTCTATAACTGTATTTTCACGAATATATCCTAGTTGTTCTTTAGGAATACAGGCTTCTGTACTGATTGATTGCTACTTACTTCTGGAGTGATCAAAATTTGCCCAAACGGCTTTCACAGTTAATCTGGTTTGTTCACCTTCCTGTCTTTTCACGTTAGTACTCTTACACCCTATCTGGATTTTGTCTCCTTCTTCTCCTGTTAAGGAGTCTGATTGGCCTTTGTTTTGACTCCAGTCTTTTTGCTCGTGCGGCTGGTTGTTACATAGCACATGAATGTTTAAGCCAGACTCGGGGTGTAATACCAGGCGTGGTGTACCAACCCATGGTAGTGCCTTAACTATCCGTGCACCCGACCATGGCCATCCCTGGGCAATGTTTTGTGATAAGGTCATGTGTGAGTCTGACCTCACTGATTTGCAACTGTCTCAAAAGAGCAATTTTAAAATGAATAGTCCTGGCTAGGGTGGAGGAGCTGTCTGGTCAGAGCTGAGAAGGGGTGACTCCTCCGGATGTGATAAGAGCTATTGGGTGGAGGCTATTCCTCTTCTGAGCACCAGCCTTCAATGCTGGGACATCCCTCCAGGCATGCTAATGGGGCTGGAGCAGAGCAAGGATGGCATCAGGAAGAAGTCCCTTTCCTGAGGGCCAACCTTCAATGCTGGGATGCCCCTGGAGGCACGATGTACCTGGTTAAGTGGCTGGAAGAGAGGAGGAATGGCTTCTGGAGGAAGATAAGAATTGATGACTGGGTGGGGGACTACACCCTTCTGCTCCCCTCCAGGCAGCCTGCCTGCTAATGACCCTGGCTGACTGACAGCTGCCCCTTGGGAACAAAAGGACTCAGGGGTATATATTGCTGTCCATGCTCTGACTGGGTTGTTGTCTTTTGACCCACCACCATTACTGCACCGGACCCTGTCCAGGATCAGCACGCCATCCTGAAGAACCTCACTGGACAGCTGGACCCCTGGTGGTGACTCTCTCTCATTTTTCCCACCTTCTCACCCTTTATTCCTCCTCTCTTCACTCTTTCTTTCTTACCATTTCTTACCACTTTTTCTCTCTCTTTCTTAGATCTTCTTTTCCTCTCTACCTCTTTTCTACATTTTTGCCTGTGTCAATTGTCAAATAAAATCTGCTTGCACTCGACCATTTTATATGGTTGGACTTCGTTTCGCGTATCCAAACAAAAATAAATTTTAATGTTACCTCAGACCGTAACAGGTCATACTTATCCAGAGTCCAAGCATCAACACTAAAGGTCGCCAGTTCATAATGTCGAGCTCCTTCAGGAATGCTCTTGGCAATGTTCAGGGGCCTTCTTGACTCGGGAGTAGTGGATCCAGGTGGGTCGCTCCTTAATTCGAACTGTAGTGAAGGTGGTGAGCAACACTTGAAAGGGTCCTTCCCATTTCTCTTGCAGAGGTTTCCCTAAAAGATTCTGAACATATACCCAATCACCAGGATTAAAATGATGCAGTTTACAATCAGGTTGCTTAGGTTGGTGATCCACCACCACCGTGGCATTCTTATCAAAGTATTCCCCACAGCTATAACATAATCATACACATATTGATTACCTATTTGATCTACAGCCTCACTATTTACAGGCTGCATTGCCTAAGGTCTCCCGTATAAAATTTCAAACGGGCTCAGTTTTTCTTTTGAGTGGGGCTTTACCCTTAGTCTGATTAGAGCAATAGGTAAGGCTTGGTACCACTGCAAGTTAGTTTCTTGGCATATTTTTGCAATTTGTTTTTTAATAAGATGATTCATCTTTTCTACTTGCCCACTAGCTTGAGGTCTATAGGGCGTGTGCAATTGCCATTTGATTTGCAGTGCCTTACTTATTGCTCGCACAGTTTTAGCACAAAAGTGCAAGCCTCTGTCCGAGGAGATGCTCCTAGGCACCCCAAACCTCGGAATGATTTCATTAAACAAGACTTTAGTTACTTCTCTTTCTTTGTTTGTTCTGCATGGGAATGCTTCAGGCCACCCAGAAAATGTATCAGTCAAAACCAAGAGGTACTTATACCCCCCTTTCCTGGGGAGTTCAGAGAAATCAATCTGCCACACTTCCCCTGGGAATTTTCCTCTATCAATTACCCCCTTGTTGCCCGAAGTCAAGACACAAACCAACAGAGTGCCAGTTTATGCGGTGCTTTATTCGGGGCCCCGGGAAACCTGAGGACTAGTGTCCCAAATCAGGATTCCAACGATCCCCGTTTTCGGTTCAGCTTTTATACCCTTTTTACAATGAAGCCTTCGTGCAGAATTTCAGTTGCAAAACAGTTACATGCAGATAACAATAGAGAGACATCTACAAACCGCAAATCTCGTACTTTTTCAATTTTAGATATTGTTTTGACTGTCTCCCACCATCAACCCCCCTCTACATGCGTAATAACCCTTATCTTCAATGTCAGTTTACTTTTCTTCATGTTCATGCCCAACTAATCCCCTTTGATAAGCTGTTCCCCTCTTCCCAGCGCATTCCTTGTTGATAAACTGTTCCCCTCTTCTCAGCACATTAACACTTTCCTTGTCGGTTTCCTGCTTTTCTGTCCTGCTTGACCAGTCCAAACCTTAGCATAACTACTTCTAAATTTTCACCTCCCCCGCCACCTGCAACATGTCCCCCCCTTTGAGCATCCTTCGATCTACTTTCGCAAGGATGCTCAATCTCTCAAGCTCCCGGTTTCTTGTCAGGCAGGTGGGGTGAGTTATCTTGTGGGAGGATCACCTCTCTTCGGGTCATGGCCTTTATGACCCTCCGAGTGTGTCGGCCTTCCTTCGCAATCATTCCTAAAAGACACTTGTATACTACTAAAGCAACCATAATGATTATAATTATCATGATTCCATATTGTACAATTGATGATATCCAACCAGAGACCTGGATCCCCAGGGAGCTGAATATTGCTCCAACCCAATTGTGCTCTGCTTCCCTTTGAACATCGTGGACCCTGCCCTCAATTTGTTCCAATTGATTAATATCCTTTTCTACCTCTTGAGTGACATTTGGGATGTGTACACAACAATGCTTATCCTTATTGTGCAGATACCCACAGACACCATGCTCTTTCAGTAATATCATATCCAATGCCATTCTATTTTGTATGGTCATTCTAGTTGTGGCCTGCAACTGTAAATTCAAGTCCCTAAATCCTTTCTTCGTTACTGCTGCCAGCCTTTCGGTCTGTCCCAATAATCTGAACAACATTTCCCGATTCCGATAGGTGGAAATTGGTGTAAACAAGGATTCCAGCACCCATCCAAATTTGACCCCTGAAGAGGGTTCATGCCACCCATCTTCTTTATCCAATCCTAAAGCATCCAGTTCTTTACTAATATCTCTTTTCTGTCTCTTTCGTATCTCTTTTGATGTTAACTTTGATTGTTTCCAAAATGGACACAGGGTCGGTACACCCAAGGTAATTTGCGTAGTTAATCCATCTAAGGGTAGGTGAGATGTCCATTGGCCATGTCCCAAGACCCATACCAAATTCCCAGGACTACGAACCGTTGTGTGCCTGCAATCTATAGGTTCCATCCCTTGTCTCATACTTATAGTATGATTATATCCCCTACATTCACATCCCCACTTCAATGCCATCTTTACTGGTACTAGACCTATTTGACTCTCTGGAGTGTCACATGTAAATACCTCTGTACAATTCCATTCCTCTGTTTGGGCTTGAAACTGTCTGGAGGAGGTAGATGTAATAGGGGCCTTATAATATGACTGGTTTCTATTCCCTGACCATTGGATACACCATTGTACTTTTCCGAGATAAGTGTAATATTCTAAGACACTGGGTCCCCATAAGGTTTTCCAATCTCTCCACATATCCTTACTCTGAGTAATATTTTGACAGCTCATCTCATTACGTGTGGTAAGAGTCCTCACTGGAACTTTGTTACATGCTTCATCCACCGGGAAGTTGATTAGGCATCTCCTCGTATTCTGAATCCAGCCATAATAATTAGGCTTCAACTTACAATCGGCCTCAGTCATTACTCGGATAGTCATACATAAATCCTTCCATGCCTCTACTGTCTTAGGGACAAACTGGCATGTCCAGGAAGCATTCCTCAATGAGCCCGGCATCTCGGTCACAGGTATTATTCCCCATGGTATGGGTTCACCTGCTGCCCGGGGTAATGGTAAACAAGCTGTGATTTCTGTTACATTTTGCATGAGACCGAAATCTCTGATTAGTCCTACTACCAAATTTTCTTGGCCTCTACCCTTGGTCAATCCTCCAATATCAGTAACCTGTCGCGTCACTCTCCTCTCTCTTTCCATATAAGACGTACTTATTATAAGAAACTGCATATCCCCATGATCAAAGCTGTCCCGTACCTGCACTAGGCAAGTGTACTTCCCTTCGTTTTTCCGGGTCACATTGGGTATCTGCAGGATAGTTGCTCCTTCCTGACGCGACTCATCCCAAGCTGTCTTTACCCCCTCCGTAATCAGCTCGTTTTCCGTAACCCATTTCCACCTCACGATAATTTCAGCGGATCCAGCTCCCTGGTCATCAGTAAACAAACAGGTCAGATTAACATTAGATCCCTCAGGTCTCAACAGATAAGATTCTGGTACATTAACTTTTACAAAGGTTTCTGTTAACACAATCAAGCTTAGGAAGATCAGTATTCCTAAGATTTGCTTCTGAACACCATCCTTGTTGGAGACAAAGGTTCTACCGACCATTGCGTAGGGACCTTCTTGACCCTGGTGTAGTGAATCCAGTTGTCGATCCCGTCGACCTTGACAGCCGTGTAGGTGGTCATGATCACCTGGTGAGGACCGTCCCATGTCTCCTTCAGTGGTTCCACTGACCAGTTCCGTATGTAAACTTGGTCTCCTGGAAGGATGTCGTGGGCCGGATTCTCCAGGGATAGGGGTCGATTCCACTGCAACGTTCCTCTGAGTGCTGTAAGAGTCTTATTCAAAGACAACACATAATTTAATATCACCTGATCTCCCACCAAATGAGGGTCCCCCTGGTAGGTAGCAGCATGGTAGGGTTTGCCATACAAAATTTCATACGGACTCACCCCTATCCTTTCCCTTGGTTTGATCCTAACCCTTAACAGAGCTAAAGGCAATGCCTGTGGCCACTGGATTTTTGCTTCTTGACAAATTTTCTTAATTTGGTTTTTCAGTGTTTGATTCATCCGCTCTACCTTACCACTTGATTGGGGTCTCCAGGGCGTGTGCAGATTCCAAACTATTCCCAACGTTACAGAAATCTCCTGCACGATCCCTGCAGTAAAATGAGGACCCCTGTCGGATGATAGCCCTAATGGTACCCCAAATCTAGGGATAATTTCTTTCAGAAGTGTTTTTACCACTTCTTTTGCCTGATTGGTCCTGCAAGGGAAAGCTTCTGGCCATCCTGAAAATGTGCACACATACACCAGCAAGTATTTGTATGCTTGGGCTTTTGGTAACTCGGAGAAATCTATCTGCCAATAATCTCCTGGTTGGGGACCTACCTGTAACTTACCCATTTGAACCTGCTTCCTTACTACTGGGTTGTTTTTGATACACACCGGACACATTGCATTTACCCTTTTTGCCAATGTTAACATCTGGTTTGAGAATATTTCGTTTTTCAAAAATCTTACCATTGCCTCCGCACCCCAGTGACACTTATTATGTTCTGTTTCCAATACTGTCTTCATGATCCTTACCGGTAATATCACCTGTCCTGTTGGGGTCACATACCAACCCTTGATGTTCTTTTGTGCCTGCAACATCTGAGCCAGTTTCTCGTCCTCCGGTGAATAATGTGGTTTGTCTTCCATGTGTGCAGCGGCAGGGTTGCTTCGGGCCGGTATCAAAGCTAATTGAGTCCATACTTCTCTGGCGGCCTGCCTCGCCACTTGGTCTGCTCGTTGATTTCCCTGGAACTCTTTCCCTGGTTCGTTCCGATGTCCTTTGACGTGCATCACCGCAACTGCCGATGGTTTATAAATTGCTTCCAGTAACATGATTATCTCTTCTCTGTGTTTGATTGACGACCCCTGCGAATTAAGAAGTCCCCGCTCCTTCCACAGAGCCCCGTGCACATGTACCACCCCGAATGCATATTTGGAGTCAGTCCATATGTTGACTCTCTTTCCTTGGCTCAGCTCCAGGGCCCTTACCATAGCCCAAATCTCTGCCTTCTGCGCTGACGTGCCCGGGGGCAATGCTTTTGCTTCCACTATCTGCTGCAAGGTGACCACTGCATACCCGGCATACCTGATGCCACTTTCCACAAAGCTGGACCCGTCCGTGAACAGTTCCCAATCAGGGTCCGGCAGTGGCTCATCCTTCAGGTCCTTCCGGCTGGCGTACACTTGTTCGATTATCTCCACGCAGTCATGTTCCAGCTCTCCTTCTTCCTGGGTGGACCTGAGAAACTCTGCTGGGTTAAGGTGATTTGTTATTTTTAGTTCCACATCATCCTGTTCCCTCAGCTGGGCCTGGTATTGGAGCATCCTGCTTGATGAGAGCCAATGACCCCCCTTTTGTTCTAATACTGTTATGACCATGTGGGGTACATAAACTGTCATGTGCTTCCCCAATGTCAGCTTGCGTGCTTCCTGGATCAGGATCACTGTGGCTGCCACTGCTCTTAGGCATCCTGGCCATCCCCCACTTACTGAGTCCAATTGTTTGGAAAAGTACCCAACCGGCCTTTTCCAAGATCCCAATTTTTGTGTGAGCACCCCCAAAGCTAATTTCTGTCTTTCGTGTACATACAATTGGAAGTCCTTGGTTAAATCCGGCAAGCCCAGGGCAGGTGCTTCCTTGAGGGCCTGTTTTAATTCCTGGAATGCTTTATCTTCCATGGGTCCCCACTTAAATCTTGGTTCCTTCACAGCCTCATACAGGGGTTTGGCTGTCAACCCGAAGTTGGGGATCCACAGTCTGCACCAGCCAATCATTCCTAGAAAAGATCTTAATTCCTGGTTATTGCGGGGTACTGGAATTGCACATATGGCTTGAATGCGATTCACTCCCAAACAACGAACTCCCTGTGAAATTTCACATCCTAAATAAATGACCTTTTGTTTGACCAACTGTGCCTTTTCTCTGGATACCCGGTATCCAGCCTGTCCTAACATATTTAGTAATGCAATGGTTAATTTGAGGCAGAGACCCTGTTCTGCGGTACCCAGGAAAATATCATCCACATACTGCAACACCACATAAGAGGAAGGCGAATCTTTTACCTGGGTGGTCTTCCATTCCTCAAGTTCCTTGGCCAGCTGGTTACCAAATATAGTGGGTGAGGATTTAAATCCTTGGGGGAGCCTGGTCCATGTGAGTTGACGCTTCCGTCCCGTATCGGGGTTTTCCCATTCGAATGCAAAAATGTTCCTGCTTTCAGGTGCCAGGGGTATGCAGAAGAAGGCATCCTTTAAATCAATTACTGAAAACCACTGAAATTTCTCAGAAACAGATGTTAACAATGTGTACGGATTTGCCACCACGGGATGTATATCTTTGGTGATAGAGTTAATTGCCCTTAGATCCTGTACCAACCTATAATTGCCGTTAGGCTTTTTGACCGGAAAGATGGGGGTGTTGAATTCAGATTCGCACTCCTGCAAAATTCCTAGACCTAAGAATTGGGCTATCATGGGGGCTATTCCCTTCCTGGCTTCCAGGCTAATGGGATACTGCCGTACCCTTATTGGTTGAGCCCCTTCTTTTAATTCCACTACTACTGGTACTGCTGCTTTTGATTTACCTGGGGTCCCTGTCTCCCAAACCCATGGTGCGACTGCTTGTTCAATTTCTGGTGGTACCTCTTCCTCCCCTACTTCTTTGATCACAAACAATTTTGCCAGGTTTTCCTCTGGTATTTCTAGCTTTACCCTACCCTTTTCAAAAATAATTCTTGCCTGTAATGCTGAAAGCAAGTCTCTCCCGAGCAGAGACTCTGGGCTGTTCGGCGTATACAAAAATTGATGATCAAATTCCTTTCCCCCAAATTTTATATCGAGTGGCCGCAGGAATGCCCTTTCTTCAATTTCCCCAGATACCCCAACAACCAACACCGTGGAGTCACTAAGAGAACCCTTTAATTTGTTCATTGCCGAGTAACTAGCCCCTGTATCTATCCTAAATTCCATCGGCTCCCCCTCGACTTCTAAAATAACCTTTAGATCTCTATCTAGTCAGCTCTGGTTCTGGCAATTCCCCATCATAAAAGCTTGAGCGACACCTTGTGGATTTCCCGTGAACTGATTCAATCCGCCTCCTACCCTGTTGCCGAGATTCACTCCATTGCCCGGGAAGCCCCCCCACATCGGGGCTCCCTGATTAAATGGGCACTCATTTTTCCAGTGTCCCAGTCCTTTACAAAAGGCACACTGGTTAGGTCCTAACCTTCCGCGCCCCCCTGCACTCTGGTTCCCAAAACCCCCAAAGCCTCCACGCATTGGAACACCACCTCTCCCCCTGCCGCAACCGCAACCTCTATTATTTCCATTGTTTCCACCCGCCGCTTGCTGCAAGACCGCCAGCATGCTTGCCTGCTGTTTCTTTGTTGTCTCCTTTTCCCTATTATTATATACCTTCCATGCAACCTCCAATAACTTCTCCAAATTCCGTGTATCTTCTCCCTCTAGCTTCTGCAACTTTTTCCTAATATCCTCCTGAGATTGACCCATAAAAATCAATGCCAGTTGCATTTTTCCCAATTCAGCTTCCACATCCAAATCCGTGTATCTCCGCGCTGTTTCTTTTAGCCTTTCCAAAAATGCCGATGGGGATTCCCCCTTCTCCTGCCTCACAGAGTACAACTTAGACCAATTCATTGTTTTTGGAATCCCCTCACGGACCCCTTCTACCAGTAGATCCTGGTAGTTTTTTAGCGCTCTGTATCCCGCCGATGAATTGGGATTCCATTCGGGGTCCTCCCTTGGTACCAAATCATTTACCGAACCTTGTGCTACCTGCATTCTAATCAATTCCCTTGCCCGATTCGTCATTGCCCTAAACACCATCTCCTTTTCTGTAGAATCCATAATAGTGTCTAACAACACCTGCAAATCATTCCAATCAGGATTTTGAGTCTTTATTACCATTTTCACAACCCGAGCCACTTTCTCAGGATTTTCCCTGTACGCCCCCGCCGATTGCCTCCATATCATTAAATCATGTGGCGAAAAAGGAACCTTTATCATCACCTTTCCTCCATCTGCTCCTACTGCCTCCCGCAGCGGAGCCATCAACTGAGGCTGCGACAAACCGCCTCCTCTCCCCAATCTCCCCCTCCGAGTCCGTTCCGCAAGCGGCGTTCTCGGCTGTTCGACCCCCTCCCCCCCCCCCTGCACTGCCTCCTCCTTGAGTGGGAAAGGGAGAGGGGCTCTAACCGGATTTACCGGGGAAGCCTCGGGGGATGGGGGCGGCGGCGCACTTGGGGGCACCAACAGAGACACATCCTCCTCCTCCTCTTCCGAGGACCGTATTTTACGCCCTTTACAACCAGCACACTCATCACTTTCTACTTCCCTGGTTTTTAACCCCGACAATCCACAAGCTTTTTGCCACTCAGGTTTTCCTTTTAGATGATAAAACAGATCCAAATACTGTATTTCATCCCATTTTTCATTCTCCCGCAAGAAACTCATCATAGGACCTAATATCTCAGGAGTTATTGTACCATTCCGCGGCCACTGCATTCCCTCTGTCTCATATTCAGGCCATACATGATTACAATAATCAATCAACGTCTTCCTCCGCAATTCCTGCTTAAAATTATTCTCTTTCCAATGTTTTAACAGACAGCCGAGAGGCGAATCCTCAGGAACATCCTTTTCATTACAGGACAGAGCTCTAAAAGTTTTGAACGGTAGCATGCTGACACCCGAACCTGCGCTCCCACACACACAACGCTGACGCTCGTATTCGCGCGCACTCACACACAAAACCAATATACGGCCGATTACCAAATACCTATACCAAATACCAACCAAATACCAAATACCAAATACCAACCAAATACCAAACTTGCCTATACTCGTCGCCGCGAGTGGCAAGTGCTGGATCTGCACAGCTTTCTACTTGCCGTGTCTTACGACCAGCGCCTAGGCTTCCAACCAACCAAATACCAAATACCAACCGACCTATAAGGAATAAAGCACCTTCGGGCTTACCTTATGGTCGTCCGTCGGGCGCGGGGTCGGGCACGGGTTGATGTCTCCTCCAGGAATCACCTGGTGCCGGCTTGGAGTGGATCAGCACGCGAACCGCCCCAGCCGCCCCCGGAGTCCCATCTGGGTCGCCAAAACTGTTGCCCGAAGTCAAGACACAAACCAACAGAGTGCCAGTTTATGCGGTGCTTTATTCGGGGCCCCGGGAAACCTGAGGACTAGTGTCCCAAATCAGGATTCCAACGATCCCCGTTTTCGGTTCAGCTTTTATACCCTTTTTACAATGAAGCCTTCGTGCAGAATTTCAGTTGCAAAACAGTTACATGCAGATAACAATAGAGAGACATCTACAAACCGCAAATCTCGTACTTTTTCAATTTTAGATATTGTTTTGACTGTCTCCCACCATCAACCCCCCTCTACATGCGTAATAACCCTTATCTTCAATGTCAGTTTACTTTTCTTCATGTTCATGCCCAACTAATCCCCTTTGATAAGCTGTTCCCCTCTTCCCAGCGCATTCCTTGTTGATAAACTGTTCCCCTCTTCTCAGCACATTAACACTTTCCTTGTCGGTTTCCTGCTTTTCTGTCCTGCTTGACCAGTCCAAACCTTAGCATAACTACTTCTAAATTTTCACCTCCCCCGCCACCTGCAACACCCTGGTGTACCTTTGTTCCCGTGTTTGGATTATTTTTCAAACAGCGTTCACATTGGGATGTGACCTGTTTCACTGCTGTGAATAGCTTTGGCCCTGCTATTCTAACTTTTAAATGCTGATAAAGAGGATCTAATCCCCAGTGGGCCTTGTCATGTTCTGTTTTTACAAATTGCCATACTAATGCAAAAGAACATATAATTTGACCCATGTAGGGCCTTAAGTGGTTAGGCAATCAAATGAGTTAAAATTATTAGATCCTACATATTCATTGAAGAAAATTCAAGTAAATATCCAAACAAATATTACTCAATTACAACAGGATTGCCAGCCCTATATACAACAAAGCCTTAAGGGCTGGAAGGCGTGGTTATCAGCCAGATCGCGCCCTAGGCACACGCAACGAGATGTAACTGGATGGTTTGGCACTGGACTAGGGGTACTGAACATGATAGACCAAGAAGTATTGGTAAACAAATTAAGTGCCATCACTTCCCATTTGGGGGAACTCAAAGTGCCTTTGAGCTCATCCATACTTAACCTAGCAGAAACACAGTCACTAGCAACTAAATTACTGACCCTAGTGGATAACCACACCACTGAAGACCTTTTAAAGCTTGCAGAGTACACTGGTAATGCAAATAGAGAGATTGCACTTGCTATTCAGTGCACTCAAACACAGCAGTGGGTACAAACAGTAGCTGCAGGAATTCTGAGGGAAGGAACATCCAGAATACTACCCCAAGAAATAAAAGAAATGATAGCGAGAGATAGCTCTACAACCCAATTTGAGAAGGATCATCAGGCATGGTGGCAACTTGTAAATTTTACTTACTTGCAAGATGAGCAAATCGAGGCCTACGTGCTCACTATTAGCGCTGCCAAGGAGAAAATCATCTCTCCTGTCCTGACCTTAGGAACTGTGCATCAGAAAGTTGTAATTCGGCCCATGGGCCGTAATGTTTGGGCAAGTTTTGATCACTCCAGGAGTAAGTGGTAATCAATTAGTACAGAGGCCTGTATTCCTAAAGAACAACTAGGATACATTTGTGAAAATACAGTTATAGAAAATGAAGATTTGTGCTTAGATACTGAAGATAGTTTGTGTACTTTTGAAATGTTTCCCCATAATGACAACCAATCACAAGTTTATTATGTAGGAAATGGCTGTGCGTGTATTAGAACATTATGCCTTAATATTTTTATTGATTATTGCCCTGAGATAGCAAATGGTACAAATTTATGTGTGTGTAATTTTTCTAGAATCGTAGGCTGTGATTTTGATTATTCTGTTCCTATAACCACTATGCAATTGATTGAGGCATGAATATTAATCTTGTTAAGGCAATGCTTATACACCCTGATATAGAACAATTAGTTTGTGAAGTTAATAGAACTACACAACGCATGCTTTGGCAAGTAACACGTGGGTAATGATTCAAAGGCATCAGAACCTTCCCGTGGAACTTGACGAAAGAATTCCTAAGTTCTAAGGAAAGGGGGGAATGAAAAAGAGAAAGATCCTGACAGGATTGTTGGGAAACTGTCTGGAAGAAAACAGACGTGAGCAATCCTGACTCTTTAGCTTTAGCTAGAGTAAACTAAGGGCCTTAAGACCCAGTTGCAAGGTTACTGAAAGATGAGCTATGGGAAAAAGATAAGGGAGCTGGCAGTAGAAAAGAAGAATAACAGGATAATGAGGTAGCCAGCAGAAGTTCTGTGAGAACAGAATTTGTGTCCAAGATATAGCCACCTGCAAGATATCGTTATATAAACAAAGGCTCTATATAAAGCGAGTGTCCACTGTTAATAAACGACTTCACTTTAACCATATTGGTGACTGCGTGTTGTCCTTTAAGCCTCCGCAGATTTTTTCCTACATTTGGCGCCCGAACAGGGACCCTCTCGCTGTTGCTTCCAGGAGCGATGAAGACAGCTGGGATGAGAGGGTAGCGAGAAAGCCGACCGAAGCAATGGTGCGGCAGGAGCGGAGAAGCCAGTCGAAAGGAGACTGCTGCCCCGGCGGTCTATGTAGCTGGTGCCCGGCTATGGAACGAAAGAGGTACCTCGGAACTGAAGAATCTTGCCAAGAAAAAGGTGAGCGGCTGGGGAGGAGATGGGGTCTACACTCTCTAAAGAAGAAGAGGCAGTAGTTAAGCTCCTCCAATGTATTCTCTCTAAGAGAGGTTTATCACACGAAGGCAGGACCTTACGTGAATTACTGAAATGGGCACAGGATAGAGACTTGATCCCCTCGATGGGTACCGTTTTTGAGTTACCTACTTGGGAAGCCATAGGTACTGCTCTATGGGATAAAATTAACGATGGAGATAAGGAGGTACGACGCTTAGCCACACTCTGGAAATTGATTAGAGAAACCTTAAAAGAAACGAAAAGTGAAAGAGTAGCAGCCTCAGCGTTTGCTGCCTTAACACCTGATCTACCAATACCGATGAATGCTCAAAATATGAACTTGACCTCTAAACAGTTATTTGAGACACCTAAAATACCCCCACCAGCACCTGAAGGGACTATACTGATTCAAGCTCAGCCAACTGTGTCATTTGACCCTGGGGGGTCAGATGAAAAGCAAAAATGGGACTGAGAAGCAAAACGAAAAGCGACCGAAAACACCACCAGAATCGTCGGAGGACCCAGAGGGAGAGAAGCCGGAGAACACAGGCGAGGAACCTTGGAATGCAGACCCCCCCCTCCTGCCCGCCTGCCACAGCTCCCAAACACTCTGCCACCACTGCCTTCCTCTCCACCTCCAATGCCTGATTTATCTTCTTGACCACAGTTGCCATCAATTAATCCTCTGCTTCACCTGTCAACACCATCAGTGCCTGCTATAGAGCAACAACCAAGGAAAGAACTGGGACTCGGAGACAAGCAACTCAGGGAACTGCTGAAGAAACTGAAAGAACTGGAGACCAAGGATGAGTATACCCCTGAAAAAACCCTAGTTTTTTGCTCCGGGGAATACCCTGAACAACCCAGGGGCACTAATCCAATTTTATCCCCTGATCAGTGTCCTGGTTTGGGCCAGGATAGAGGTGATTTTCTGTCTTGTACTTTTGCTTTTAGCTAAGTCTCTTGTAAGTAGTTGCACTTGCTGAAATTAAGAGCAAGTTTCTCAGACAGTGTGTGTTTCTAGGACTGATAACACTTGATGTTTATAGTTACTGCTAGAGACTGGTATGCAGAGCCAAGGACACTGCTCAGCTCTGAAGAAAACATAAAGAGGTCCCACCTGCATCCCTCCTTTGGGGAGGAACGGACAAGATAGATGCCAGAATTGACCAAACAGAGTATTCCATCCCATATACGTCATCCTCAGTATAAATTTGAGGGATCACGAGGGCCAAGCCAGATTTCCTGCTTCCAGCTTCCGGCTGCCTGCCCTTCCTGCCTTTCCTGCTTCCCTTCCTTCACCCCGGCATCCTGGAAGGATCCCGTCCGTTTGCCTGCCTGTGCTCCTGATCCGTGCCAGCCCTTATCTGTGTGTTCCTGCCTCCAGTTCCCGACTGCTGCTGACTCCAGGAGTCCAGCCTGGACTTTCCCAGGGCTGCCCTGCAGCCTCGGTGGTGACGTGAGAGCTATTGGGGGAAAGGGGGGAGGAATGTGGTATCCATTTTCTTGTATATTTGTATATATTTATTAATTTTTTTCCTATTTATCATTACTGTTTCATTAAAGTTGTGTAGTTTAGTTTCCAACCCATAAGTCTCTCTCCCTTATTCTCTCTCCTTTCTTATAAGGGAGGAGAGAGAGATTAATAGAGAGCGTCTGTTACTCGGTTTAATTGCCGGGCCAGTGTTAAACCGTGACAGATTTATTGGCGCCCAACGTGGGGCCCGAGCTAATTGGCTCGAGTCCAGTCTAAATTTTGACTAATTTGCCTGAATAGTTTGTATTCCAACTCCAGTGGAAGAATGGCTTTGCTGAGCTGGAATCAGACCTTGCTCTTTGGAAATTTCACAGGGTTGGAGATTAAACCAGTCATGCCTTACCTTTGGTATTTAGGGTATGTGATTTGTATTTTTGCAGCTGGAGTTGCTCTTACTATGTGGGTTTTCTTTCGTAAGAGCTGCTTAAGAACCATCCTTGCAATAGGGTCCTCAATACTGATGTATATCATGGTGCATGGTGCAGCAGTGTTTCATACAGAGATAAAAAACTTGGTTGGTAATTACACTCCTAGTTTTGATTTGGGAAATTATACCATTCCATCGTATTTTGGGCTGACTCCCCCAGATTTTAGTAACAATAGCATTTCATTTCTCAATCTTCTGGTGGGTGTTGTTAATTTTTCTCATATAGTGGTGAGGAGAAACACAAAAACCACAATAATGAGACTGAGCATGCCTTTTCGGAGGCCGAGAGTTGCTGTTCGGAGAGTGAGAGCTGCTCCTTGTACAGAGAGCACCCCCACTCCTGCCGCCTCTCGCCCCCCCTCACACAAGGGCACAACTCAGATAAGGCCGGCCAGCATCGCCAGTGTTTCTGCTACAGCTGCAGCTGCTGTCTCTACCCCCACAGACACTGCTGCTGCTCAGAAAGCAAGCCCTGCTGCTGCTACTGCTGCAGATACCACAGCCTCTCCCCCTCAGCCCGCACAGCTACTTGTTGACCCTGTAACTAGGAGAAAAGGAAAACAATGGAAATCAGAAATGAGCCTTAACCCTTCCAAGTCTGAACAAGACGACCAGGTGATAGAGGAAATAGAGGATACTGGCTCTCCTCGTAGAGCAGCTAGAAGAGACTCTAAAGCAGAGTCAGCTGAGGATTCAGACTCAGAATCTGTTCAGTCCTATTCCATGAGAGACTTGCGTACTCTGAGAAAAGACTATAGCCGATTTCCAGGTGAACCACTTCTCTCTTGGTTACTCCGATGCTGGACGGACGGGGCTGCTACCATAACATTAACTCAGAGGGAAGCCAGACAGTTGGGATCCCTGGCCAGAGAGGCAGGTATTGATCGAGCATTTGGGGAAAAGGCTGGAACCACCAGCCTATGGAAGCGACTCTTGGCAGCTGTAAGGGAGAGATATCCCTATAAGGAGGAAATAGACTGCCCACAGGTCAAAGCACCCACGCTTGGAAAAGCTCTCAAGTATCTGGAGGAATTGGCTGTACGAGACGTGATCTATAATGCTGATGACATTGAAGATCCTTATCACGTACCGTGCCCTAGACCTATGCTGCAAAGGTTTGTGCATGCTGCACCACCACCTTTTAACCATACACTATCAGTAATGCTATGGGTTCCTGCAGATGTGGATGCAACTGTGGGTGATGTGATTAAAACAGTACGAGAGTGTGAAGATGCTGTCACAGCCCCTCGTCGGGCTTGGGTCTCAGCTATAAAGAGACAATCTGAGAAACTGCATTCACCCCTTTTTCCTCAGACAGACGGAGGACCCCGCATTGCAGCCATTAAGAAGAGACGCCCTCCTATGAGAGGGAATCAAGAGAAACAGAATTCAGTAAGAGGAATCTTATGGTCACTCCTGAGTGAGTATGGAGAGGACATGAAAAAGTGGGATCAGAAACCTACTGCTGTCCTAGAGGAGCAAGTACGTAAGTTGCTGACTAAGACGAAGGCAAAAGGAGGTCCTTCTAAAAAGATGGCTGCTCAAGTCTCCAGTGTGGAGTTACCCAATTCAAATATGCTGGTGACTCAAGATCCCTCTACATCAGGTGTGAGTACTGGGGATGCAAACTCCAGTAATGCACATACTGACAATGTTGTATGTGCTCAAGCTTAGAGGTGCCCTGCCTCCAGCCAGGTGGAGGAGAGGGACAACCGAATTTATTGGATTGTGTGGATTCGATGGCCTGGCACATTAGAGCCACAAAAGTATAAAGCCTTGGTGGACACTGGTGCACAGTGCACACTAATGCCATCGAATCAGAAGGGGACAGAATCCGTCACTATTTCTGGAGTGACAGGGGGATCCAAAGAACTGACTATTGTGAAGGCTGATGTGAGCCTCACTGGAATAAAGTGGCATAAGCACCCGATAGTGACTGGTCCAGATGCTCCTTGCATCCTTGGCATAGACTACCTCATGGGAGGTGATTTCGAGGACCCGAAAGGGTACCGGTGGTCCTTTGGTACTGCAGCTATTAAGACTGAGAATGGAGAATGGCTGCATGCTTTGTTCAGCCTTTCAGACAAATCCTTTGTAGTGGGTTTGCTGAGAACTATAAACCAGCGGGTGCCAAATGCTATTTCAGTAGTGCATCGAAGACAATATCGTGTCAACAGAGATGCTGTGATCCCCATTCACAAGCTGATCCGGCAACTAGAGAGCCAAGGAGTGATCAGCAAGACTCACTCACCCTTCAACAGTCCTGTATGGCCAGTGAGAAAGCCTAATGGAGAGTGGAGGCTGACAGTGGACTATCGTGCCCTGAATGAGGTTACTCCACCACTAAGTGCTGCTGTGCCAGACATGCTAGAACTTCAGTATGAGCTGGAGTCGAAGGCAGCCAGGTGGTATGCTACTATTGACATTGCTAGTGCATTTTTTGCTATTCCTATAGCACCAGAATGCAGGGCACAGTTTGCTTTCACCTGGAGAGGTATCCAGTACACTTGGAATCGACTGCCCCAGGGGTGGAAACACAGTCCTACCATCTGCCATGGACTGATCCATGATGCCTTGGAAAAGGGTGGAGCTCCAGAACATCTACAGTACATCGATGACATCATTGTGTGGGGTGACACAGCAAAGGAAGTCTACGAGAAAGGTAAGAAGATAATTGAAATCCTTCTAGAGGCTGGTTTTGCTATCAAAAGAAGCAAGGTCAAGGGACCTGCACAAGAGATACAGTTTCTGGGAATTAAGTGGCAAGATGGACGTCGCCACATCCCAATGGACGTGATTAACAAAATAACAGCTATGGCCCCACCAACTACCAAAAAGGAAACTCAGTCCTTCTTAGGAACTGTTGGTTTCTGGAGGATGCATATTCCTCTTTATAATCAGATTGTGAAACCTCTCTATGAGGTTACTCGGAAGAAGAAAGCCTTTAAATGGGGCTCAGAACAACAAGCTGCTTTTGAGAGTATTAAACAGGAGATTGTGCAGGCAATGGCCCTTGGACCAATTCGAACAGGGCCAGACATTAAAAATGTTCTTTACACCGGAGATGGAGGTGATGGTCCTACATGGAGCCTCTGGCAGAAAGCTCCAGGAGAGACTCGAGGCCGACCTCTTGGATTTTGGGGTCGAAACTACAAAGGCTCCGAAGCCAACTACACAGCCACTGAAAAAGAGATATTGGCCGCATACGAAGGAGTTAGAGCTGCTTCAGAAGTGATTGGTACTGAAGCACAGCTCCTCCTGGTGCCACGATTCCCTGTACTGGGTTTTATGTACACAGGTAGAGAATCTTCCCATCATGCTACCGATGCTACCTGGAGTAAGTGGATTGCTTTACTCTCACAGAGAGCTAGGATAGGAAGACTTGATCGTCCAGGAATTGTAGAAGCAATAACACATTGGCCAGAAGGCAAACACTTTGGAATGCCACCAGAAAAAGTGGTAAAACGGGCTGAAGAAGCCCCACCATATGACCAATTACCAGAGGATGAAAAACAATATGCTCTTTTCACTGATGGATCCTGTCGTCTGGTAGGAGGCCATCGAAGGTGGAAAGCTGCTGTATGGAATCCTACACGACTAGTTGCAAAAACAGATGAAGGAGATGGTGAATCAAGTCAATTCGCAGAGGTCAAAGCCATCCAATTGGCTTTAGACATTGCTGAACAAGAAAAGTGGCCGAGACTTTATCTCTATACTGATTCATGGATGGTAGCAAATGCCTTATGGGGTTGGTTAAAGCAGTGGAAACAAAAAAACTGGCAACGTAGAGATAAACCTATCTGGGCTGCTGAACTGTGGAAAGACATTGCTGCTAGGTTAGAGAAACTTGATGTAAAAGTGCGTCACGTAGATGCCCACGTACCTTCATATCGAGCTACTGAAGAACACCAAAACAACCAACGAGCAGATGAGGCTGCTCAAGTGTTCCAAATAGACCTGGACTGGGACCATAAAGGTGAACTGTTTTTAGCCAAATGGGCCCACAATGCTTCAGGTCATCAAGGCAGGGATGGAACATATTGATGGGCTCGTGACCGAGGGGTGGATTTATCTTTGGACGCTATTGCGCAGGTTATCCACGATTGTGACATATGTGCTGCAATTAAGCAAGCTAAAAGGTTGAAACCTCTGTGGTATGAAGGGAGATGGTCAAAATATAGGTATGGGGAGGCCTGGCAAGTTGATTACATCACACTGCCTCAAACCCGCCAGGGTAAGCGCTATGTGCTTACAATGGTGGAGGCAAGTACAGGATGGCTGGAAACATATCCTGTGCCTCATGCCACAGCCCGGAACACTATTCTGGGCCTAGAGAAACAAGTCCTGTGGAGACATGGTACATCAGAAAGAATTGAGTCAGATAATGGAACTCATTTCAAAAATAGTCTTATAAATAACTGGGCTAAAGAACATGGTATTGAGTGGATATACCATATCCCCTATCATGCACCAGCCTCAGGTAAAATTGAAAGGTACAATGGACTGTTAAAAACTACCTTAAAGGCAATGGGTGGTGGAACTTTTAAAAACTGGGACAAGCACTTGGCAAAAGCTACCTGGTTAGTTAATACCAGGGGTTCCATCAATCGAGCTGGTCCTGCTCAGTCAGATCTTCTACACACAGTAGATGGGGACAAAGTGCCTGTGGTGCATGAAAAGAATCTGCTAGGGAAAACAGTTTGGGTTTATCCTGCCTCGGGCAAAGGCAAACCCATTCGTGGGGTTGCTTTCGCTCAAGGGCCTGGACACACTTGGTGGGTGATGATGAAAGGTGGAGAAGTACAATGTGTACCACAAGGGAATCTAACATTAGGTGAGAATTCCTAATTTCTGCTTGTCTAGCTTAATCAGTAATGCATGGACTCTTTGGGAGTCATGAACTTGTATCCCACCTTAAATACTGTTATGTGAGTTGTTGCAAAAACTAACAGTGTTCTGTGAGTGTTTTTCAGGATGATTTTGTGATGGTGAAATCAGAACTAGATCCATCGGCTGGCACCCAGTAACTTCCTTGAAGTTAACGTCTGCAACCTGCAACTTGTGGACCATGAACATGAACTGTGAAAATTGCTCCTTCTTTTGAAAATCTCCTACAATAGATGAGCATCAGCAATCATAGACTCATTACTTAGTGAATTTTAGCACAGAGAGGTAGTAATAATTTGTGTATAGTTATGTTTAGGGATAAGAGATAGTAATGATTGGAGCATGACGCAAATGGTATGGAATAAGGGGTGGAATGTCCTGGTTTGGGCCAGGATAGAGGTGATTTTCTGTCTTGTACTTTTGCTTTTAGCTAAGTCTCTTGTAAGTAGTTGCACTTGCTGAAATTAAGAGCAAGTTTCTCAGACAGTGTGTGTTTCTAGGACTGATAACACTTGATGTTTATAGTTACTGCTAGAGACTGGTATGCAGAGCCAAGGACACTGCTCAGCTCTGAAGAAAACATAAAGAGGTCCCACCTGCATCCCTCCTTTGGGGAGGAACGGACAAGATAGATGCCAGAATTGACCAGAGTATTCCATCCCATATACGTCATCCTCAGTATAAATTTGAGGGATCACGAGGGCCAAGCCAGATTTCCTGCTTCCAGCTTCCGGCTGCCTGCCCTTCCTGCCTTTCCTGCTTCCCTTCCTTCACCCCGGCATCCTGGAAGGATCCCGTCCGTTTGCCTGCCTGTGCTCCTGATCCGTGCCAGCCCTTATCTGTGTGTTCCTGCCTCCAGTTCCCGACTGCTGCTGACTCCAGGAGTCCAGCCTGGACTTTCCCAGGGCTGCCCTGTAGCTCTCGGTGGTGACGTGAGAGCTATTGGGGGAAAGGGGGGAGGAATGTGGTATCCATTTTCTTGTATATTTGTATATATTTATTAATTTTTTTCCTATTTATCATTACTGTTTCATTAAAGTTGTGTAGTTTAGTTTCCAACCCATAAGTCTCTCTCCCTTATTCTCTCTCCTTTCTTATAAGGGAGGAGAGAGAGATTAATAGAGAGCGTCTGTTACTCGGTTTAATTGCCGGGCCAGTGTTAAACCGTGACAATCAGTTCCCTATCCCTGCTCCTACTTCCCTTAACCCTTTAACACCCACTGCTCCACCTCTTCTAGATCCAACATGGGGAGGGGAGGGGAGGGTGGTGGAGGGGATAGTGGCGGGGGGGGAAGGTGGAATCAACAATTGCAATTGCATCATAAATGGCAAATGCTGTGTGAAAATGAAGCTGTGATTCCCAGACAGAACACCGATGCATTATACGGAGTGCAAGCACAAATGTTACTTGGTGCTTGTCCTTTTGTATGTGCAGATTTGCAGGCATGGTTTCAAACTGAAGTGTTACAACTTTCACAAGAATTGGCGTATAAAGCTTTGCAAACTGTGCATGATCCTGCACAAGCAACTCCCTCTTTTACAAATATTAAATGAGGGAGTGGAGCCATATCCAAAATTTGTGGATCACTTATATTCAGTGGTAATATCACATCCCGACTTGACAGAAGAGATGAAAACAAAATTTTTTATATGTCAGCATATGACAATGCTAATGAAAAAAACTAAATGTGCATTAGGACTGCTCCGAAAAGGTGCTACAGCAGCCCAATTGTTAGAAGCTTCTGAGCAAATGCTAGAAGCAGATAAAGCTGCTTAAGGACCATCATTGCAATATGATTTATACTGTGGTGCATGGTCCACTGGTGTTTCATACAGAGACAAAAAACAAACAAACAAACAAACAAAACCAAAACAACAACAACAAAAAAAACTTGGTAATTACACTTGAGTTTTGGTTTGGGAAATTGTACCACTTCTTTTAATTTTAGGCTAACTTCATTAGATTTTATGAGAATGAGTATGCCTTTTCAGAGCCCGAGAGTTGCTGCGGGGAGTGAGAGCTGCTCCTCGTACAGAGAGCACCCTCACTCCTGCCTCCGCAGCCGCTTCTCGCCCCCCCGCACACAAGGGCACAACTCAGATGTGGCCAGTGAGCATTGTATCTGTTACAGCTGCAGCTGCTGTCTCTACCCCCACTGACACTGCTGCTGCTCAAAAAATGAGCCCTGATGCAGACACCACAGCAAAAAAAAAAAAAAAAAAAAAAAAAAAAAAGGGGGGGGGGAAAGTGCGTGCCTTTGCTGTCTTTGTTTATTAGGCCTTTTTGAGCCTCAAGTTGGCACCCATGGAGGAAACTAGGACTCCACTGTGCCGTGACCCGGGAGGGGTCTGGGGACGCTTTTGGGGCCCCCCGACGAATTTTTGTCGGATAAGCCTTCTCTACCCTCTTGGTTCTATCCACCAGTGGACACCAGACCTTCCTCATACTAAAAAGGTATTTAAGTCCTTCCACTGCAGTGTGAAATGTGCTTTTCATATTGTATTGATAATAGGTTCTTGTTAATGTTGTAATTCATGTGATCGTTTATATGTTGATTATGGGATCCCTTGTCTATGTGTTGATTGTTGATTGTGCTATTCTGTTGCACTGCTAAGTAGATGAACTTAACTTATGGTATTTTAACACAGATGCTAAAAGATGTTGATAGTGTCAGACGCAGTTTTACAATATCGTGCTGCCACTGACTTTTTATTACTAGCTTTTAGGTTATGTTTGTGAAGACTTTGATGGAGTGTATTTGCATGAATTTATCTGATCATTCAGAGTCAATTCACAACCAAAAACGATTGATTAAGATAACATGAAAAATTAACTCTTGCATATATTGGGTTAAATGAATGGTTAAATCACTTAAGGATATAGGGATAGCTTAGAGATTTAATTAGACAAGGTTTATCAATTATATTTGTTATTATTGGTTTTGATGCTTTCGTATTATTAGTATGTTGTTTATGGCAATGTATTATTAGCATGTTATCTCACGTGATGAAGTAAGTCAGGATTGCTCAAAAACAAAAAGGGGGATATGTTGGGAAACTGTCTGGAAGAAAACAGACGTGAGCAATCCTGACTCTTTAGCTTTAGCTAGAGTAAACTACGGGCCTTAAGACCCAGTTGCAAGGTTACTGAAAGATGAGCTATGGGAAAAAGATAAGGGAGCTGGCAGTAGAAAAGAAGAATAACAGGATAATGAGGTAGCCAGCAGAAGTTCTGTGAGAACAGAATTTGTGTCCAAGATATAGCCACCTGCAAGATATCGTTATATAAACAAAGGCTCTATATTAAGCGAGTGTCCACTGTTAATAAACGACTTCACTTTAACCATATTGGTGACTGCGTGTCGTCCTTTAAGCCTCCGCGGATTTTTTCCTACACAGGATTAACTCCTGTAAAGAGAGGAGAGCAGGCCAAGCTGTTTGTGTGAATTTGCTTTATGTAGAATTAAAACTTGTAATATATGTTAATGAATTTGTATTCATAACCAGCAAAATTCAGGGTTAAACTGAGAAAGAAGTGAACAAAGCAGCTGAGACATGTCATTTTCCACTAGAACAATGTAACCAAACAGAAGGCCAGAACGGGATTAACTTCTGTCTCAAAGATAATTAAAAGTGTAGGTCTTGTTCTTAAAACAAGACACTGCCAAGGCCATTTAGGCGCCAGCTGGGCACCAAAGAATGTGAACATCTGCACAAGAAGGACATAAAAGATGTCACCACTAACAGATAAGAAGAAAGTTATGGCTAGGGTCTGATATCGCCTTGTAACAATATAATGAAGTCAGCAAGAATTGAGAATGTAACGATGTTGTAACCTCCCCTTTTACTGTATAAATACCCTAACCCTTTCCCTTAACCCTTGGAACTCTTTGTCCAGCGAGATCTGGGAGTTCCCCGGATCCACAAATAAATACCTTTTACTGTTTAAAGGCTTAAAACTCTGTCTCTAAACAGTTTTATTAGGCCTTTTTGGGTTTCACCTGGATCACAGCACAACGGAGTCCAGTCCTGCCGTGGTCGCCAAATTAAAGCTCAAAAAGGCCTAATAAAACTGTTTAGATCTTTCTCTTTTTCAATCAAGGTCCTTTTGCTGATGGTACTTTGCAAACCCTATTTGCGCCACAGGTGTTGCAATTAACCCAAAGACTTGCTTTGCAGGCACTGACAACAATTCAAGAACCAGGTCGATGCATGTCTTTTCTCATGTTAAACAGGGTTTAAATGAGTCTTTTCCTGATTTTGTTGATAAGCTGTTCAGGGCAATCCAAGGTCATCCTGATTTGGATGAGGATTCCAAACAGTGTATGTTTAAGGTTTTAGCTTTTGATAATGTGAATGACAAAACAAGACAAATTTTAGGACCGTTGCCTCAAACTGCTGAGGTTGCAGATATGATTGAGCTCGTGGAGCGCACTCGGCAATCGGAAAAAGCTGCCTATATGGCTGCTGCATTAAAAGGTATGGTGCCAACAGCACCAAAATGCAAGTCACCGAAAGATAAAAAATGTTTTCGTTGTGGTAAAGTGGGTCATTCTAAAGTGCAATGCAGAGTTGCAGGACCCAAACGGAAATGGTGTTCCAATTGTAATAGGAATAATCACAATGCATCTGAGTGCCGGCAATTGGGAAACCGGCTGCCGAGCGTGAACTACCCACGCGCCAAGACACAAATTCAGGGAGCATGGTGTGATGGTCAGGGAGCTCAGGGACCCCAGGGGCCCTGGACACCGTCAGCTCAGCCACTCACGGGAGCGCCAGCGTTGACGTGGAAACCGAAGTAGATGTAACATTGTTAAACTCTAACGTACATTTAGTGGAATCGAATATTCAGGGACCCTTGGGGCATAATTTGTGTGCTTTACTTTTAGGACAGTCATCCACATCTAGACAGGGTATTTTTGTAGTCCCTAGTGTGACCATGCTGACTCCACTGGATTAGTAAAAATCATGGTGATGTAAACACTTTAAAAATACAAAAATATGTCTCCTGAATCAATCTTTTCTTTGTTCCTTTCTCCCTGCTATGTTGCAACATTTTGTCAATTAACATATGTTTACCTCACCATATGCCTGACAGGCACCTAAAAGATAAGAATGCTTATCAGGTCGCCTCCTGGTGCATGGTGGAGACAATGAAAGTAGCAGGACACCAAAAAGAAGAAAAGATAAGGATAACTCATCTCCAGGAAGTCTGGAAGTCTGTGTGCATCAGGGACTTATGCAAAAAAGGGACTCCTCTTCTTTTCCTGTATAAAATGTCCAGGAGAAAAGGAGAAGCGGCGGCTTTCTTCTAGACTCCCCCTCTCTCAGCACTTTGGCTTCAGCTACGGGACAGAGAAGCGGCAGGAGCGACAGACCCTACACACCCGACTACAGCCAGAGGCCAGGGCCGGCAGACAGTGATAACATCTTAATTACTCCCTCCTTCTTTTCTCTTCTTAACGACTCTTCTCTCCAAAGTAACTAATTGTATAAATCCTAAATAAATCCTTGCAACTTGTATAAATCATAAAGCCTTGTTATTTTTGTAAATTCACGCGTCGTCTATGAGTAGAGGCTGAATTTTCCTCGCAAACAAAATATAAATAATAACTCGGATCGTAACACATGGTTTATACTATTACTCCACCGGTATCCATTCCTAAAGGCAGTAGAATAGCTCAATCAGTACCATTTTTGACACAGGTACCGTGTAAAGGTGAAAGGGACAGAGGAAATGGAGGCTTTGGCTCCACTGGAGCACCACAAGTTTATTTTGCTATGGATATTATAAAATGAAAACCTGAGGTAGAGGTACTTATTAGATCTAAATGCAGTGAGACTATTAAATTGAAAATGATGATTGATACAGGAGCAGATGTTACAATAATTTCTCAGCAGCATTGGCCCTTAACGTGGTTAACATGGTGGGCACCATACCATCTCCAGCAGGGATTATGGGTGTAGGAGGAATGCAGACGACTAGAGTTAGTAAAGATCCAGTTGCTTTACAATTTACTGATGGGTCACAAGCGTCAGTGAGACCCTATGTCATGCATATACTTATTATGTTAATAGGGAGACACGTCCTCAATCAAGTGAATGCTAGACTTGTAACACAGCCTTTTTAGTAGCGGCCACTGAAGGGCAGCCGATCCTAAAAATCGGGTGGTCTACCGACGACCCTGTCTGGATAGATCAGTGGCCGCTAACTAAGGACCGGCTGCTGCATGTAAAGGAATTGGTACAAGAACAACTCATGGCTGGGCATATTGTACCGTCTACATCGCCATGGAATACACCTGTATTTACAATTCCTAAAAAATCTGGAAAGTGGCGTTTATTGCATGATTTGCGTGCCATCAATGCGATCATGGAGACTGTGGGAGCGTTACAGCCAGGACTACCGTCTCCAGTAATGATACCAGAAAATTGGGATCTGTTGGTAATAGATTTTAAAGGTTGTTTCTTTACAATTCCTTTGCATCCAGAAGATGCTGAGCGATTTGCCTTTTCAGTTCTTTCTGTTAATAAGGCTGAGCCAGCAAAAAGATATCATTGGGTTGTACTACCGCAGGGAATGAAGAACTCCCCAACAATGTGTCAAATTTATGCTGCTTGGGCCCTGCAGCCTTTACGATCACAGTTTCCTGAGTTGACTATCTATCATTATATGGATGACATTTTGATTGCAGGAAGGTCACTCAATTACAACGATGTTTTAGCTCAGGTGACGAAGACTGTAGAACAACATGGTTTAAAAATTGCTCCAGAAAAGGTACAAAAGCATGAGCCTTGGAAATATCTGGGGTGGACAATCACAGGGAGTGCAGTGCGACCGCAGAAGGTTGCCCTTAAAACAGAAATTACTACGCAAAGTGATGTACAGAAACTTGTGGGTGATATCCAATGGGTGAGGTCACTTTGCTGGATTACTAATGATGATTTACAGCCTTTGATTGATCTTTTGGGGACCACGCCTAATGTAACCGATAGAAAAGAGTTACAACCAATACACCAAAAGGCACTGACTGTTATTCAGGAGAAAATTTTGACATGTCATGCATCTCCTTTTGTAGAAGAGTTGCCGATAACGTTAATGATAATAAATTCAGGTCAAGATCGAGTTCATCCCTTTGGGTTATTAGTTCAATGGGATGAAACGAAAAAAACAAGCTTTAAGAATTTTAGAATGGATTTTTTTCTCAATCCGCTTATGCAAAACGATTACAACGAGGGTTGCAGTCTTATCTCAAATTGTTATAAAGGGCAGAGCGCGATGTCAAGGCATCGCTGGAGTAGACCCAGGTCGGATCATTTTGCCCCTTATGCAGGACTATTTGATTTGGTTGTTGCGAATTTCAACAGACCTACAAATAGCCTTGGCACAGTTTGGCGGGGAAATAACGAATTCTTACCCCTCATATCGCTTGTTACCACTTTTGTCTGACATGCAGTGGGAGTCATGTAGTTTTTTATCTGACAATCTGGTGGACAGCATAACGGTCTTTACGGATGCCGCGAAAAAATCTCATAAAGCTGTTTTTACCTGGGAGGAGACGCCTGGACAATGGAAGGAACATTTAATTCAAGGGAAGTCATTTGACTCTCTGCAAACCCTTGAACTTACCGCTGTTGAACTGTTATTTGGGCTTTCAAAACATGGAATAACACTCCTGTTCATATAGTCTCTGACTCACTTTATGTAGTAGGTATTGTCTTGAGGATGTATCATGCAATTTTGCAGGAAATTTCGAATAAGCATTTGTATTTGTTATTGCAGAAGCTATTGAGACTCTTAGCTGAAAGAGAACATTCTTACTTTATTACTCATATCCGGAGTCATCTTAATGATCGAGGGTTGGCTATCGGTAATAACCAAGCTGACCATTTGGTTGCACCAGCATGGACTGGTCCTTCTGTTGATATTTTTGCTCAAGCTCGACAGTCTCATGCCTTTTTCCATCAATCTGCTAAAATGTTAGCGAGGCAATTTCACTTACCTCTGGGGGATGCCCAGGGAATTGTGAAATCTTGCCCTGATTGCCAAAAACTTGATCTTGGTATTGGGATGGGAGTCAATCCTAAAGGTTTGAAGTCTTTGGAACTGTGGCAAGTGGACGTCACTCATGTAGACCAGTTTGGATGCTTAAAATATGTACATGTAGTTAAAGATACCTTTTCTATGGCCATTTGGGCCTCCGCAAAGACTGGTGAGGCAACAAAACGTTATCAGACATCTATATGTGTCCTTTGCTGTTTTAGGAGTACCTCAGTCCATCAAGACAGATAATAGCCCCGCTTATTCTTCTACTCGCTTTCAACAGGTCTGTGGACAATGGGGCATCCGACATGTTACTGGTATCCCTCATAACCCTACGGGACAGGCAATAGTGGAACATTGCCATTCAGTATTAAAGGCTCTCCTTGAGAAACAAAAACGGGGGGAAGAAGGGAGTCCTCCGCAGGACCGGTTAAGCAAGGCTGTATATGTCATGAATTATTTGCGCCTTACAGGAGATCGTACAGAGCCTCCGATATTAATACATCAAAAGGCTTTAGCAGACTCTGAAGCTTCAGAACCTTCCCAAAAAATTTTGGTGGAATTCAAGAATTTGAACACTGGAGAATGGGAAGGGCCGGCAGAGGTAAAACTAACTGGTCGAGGTTATATGTGTTTACTTACAGTTACCGGAGTGTGTTGGGTACCGGCCAGATGGGTTCGTCCATGGAAACAAATGCCTCCAAATGCGAACTCACAGTGATGCTGTTTATGATATGAGTTTTGGTTTGGGAGATTGTACCACTTCATTTGATTTTAGGCTAACTTCACCAGATTTTAGTAGCAATGTCATTTCATTTTTTAATCTTCTAGTGGTTGTTGTTAATTTTCCTCATATATAGGTCAGCAGTAAGAAAAAAAAAACAAAAAAGAACAACAAAAAAAAACCCCAAAAAACCAAAAAAAAAGCAAACAAAAAAACCCACAGTAATGAGAATGAGTATGCCTTTTCAGAGGCCGAGAGTTGCGGCAGAGAGTGAGAGCTGCTCCTGGTACAGAGAGCACCCCCACTCCTGCCTCCGCAGCCACTTCTCGCCCCCCCTCACACAAGGGCACAACTCAGATATGGCTGGTGAGTATCGCCAGTGTATCTGTTACAGCTGCAGCTGCTGTCTCTACCCCCACAGACACTGCTGCTGCTCAGAAAAAAAGCCCTGCTTGAGACACCACAGAAAATAAAAAAAAAAAAAAAGAAAGAAAAAAAAGGGAAAATAGGGGGGGGGAAGAGTGTGCCTTTGCTGTTTAAAGGCTTGGAATTCTGTCTCTAAACAATTTTATTAGGCCTTTTTGAGCCTCAAGTTGGCACCCATGGAGGAAACTAGGACTCCACTGTGCCGTGACCCGGGAGGGGTCTGAAGACGCTTTTGGGGCCCCCCAACGAATTTTTGTCGGATAAGCTTCCTCTACCCTCTTGGCTCTACGCGCCAGTGGACACCAGACCTTCCTCATACTAAAAAAGTTTTTCCACTGCAGTGTGAAATGTGCTTTTCATATTGTATTGTATTGATAACAGGATTTTGTTAATGTTGTAATTCATGTGATTGTTTATATGTTGATTATGGGATCCCTCGTCTATATGTTGATTGTTGATTGTGCTAGCCTGTTGCACTGCTAAGCAGATGAACTTAACTTCTGGTATTTTAACACAGATGCTAAAAGAGGTTGATAGTGTCAGACATGCAGTTTTATAATATCGTGCTGCCACTGACTTTTATTGTCAGCTTTTAGGTTATGTTTGCTAAGACTTTGATGGGGTGTATTGCATGAATTTATCTGATCATTCAGAGTCAATTCACAACCAAAAACGATTGATTAAGATAACATGAAAAAATCAACTGTTGCATATACTGGGTTAAATGAATGGTTAAATCGCTTAAAGATATGGGGATAGCTTAGAGATTTAATTTAGACAAGGTTTATCAATTATATTTGTTATTATTGGTTTTGATTATTAGTATGTTATTATTGCTTTTGTATTATTAATATGTTGTTTGTGGCAATGTATCATTAGCATGTTATCTCGCGTGATGAAGTCAGGATTGCTCATAAACAAAAAGGGGGATATGTTGGGAAACTGTCTGGAAGAAAACAGACGTGAGCAATCCTGACTATTTAGCTTTAGCTAGAATAAGCTAAGGGCCTTGAGGCCCAGTTGCAAGGTTACTGAAAGATGAGCTATGGGAGAAAGATAAGGGAACTGGCAGCAGAAAAGAAGAATAACAGGATAATGATGTAGCCAGCAGAAGTTCTGTGAGAAGAGGGTTTGTGGCCGAGATATAGCCACCTGCAAGATATTGTTATATAAACAAGGGTTCTATATAAAGCGAATTGTTAATAGACGACTTCACTTTAACCATATTGGTGACTACGTGTCGTCCTTAGGCCTCCGCGGATTTTCTACAAGACAGGACCTGCCCTTCCTAAACCCGTGCTGGCTGGGTCTAATCCTTTGTCCATCCTGTAGGTGTAGTGAAATGAGGCAATGAAGCAATCAGGTGTGGCTAATTACAAGGTGGAGGTGTGAGCTTATGCCAAGCCCACCTGTGCCCAATTAAGGGCTACCCCAACTGCGCATTAGCAGGATTGGGCAACCAATAAAAGGTGAACTTCAGAATGCATGCTCAGCTTACGCTCCAACTCACAACCTCGGCATTGCTTGGCTTTGTACTGCTTCTATAAGCACCGCGCTTACCTGATTGCACCACTGGAGCTCACTCTCAGCACCTCGCTAACCTGATTGCGCCACTAGAGCTCACCCAAAGGTGAGGCTCGAACTCACAGCCTCAGCATTGCTCAGGTTTGTACTGCTGTATAAGTACCATATGCCAACCGGCTGCGCCACCAGAGCATGCCCCTGGAGCTCACCCCCAGCACCGCGCTGACCTGATACATCTCTTTTATTGGTTGCCCAATCCTGCTCATGCGCAGTTGGGGTAGGCCTTAATTGGGCACAGGTGGGCTTGGCACAAGCTCATGCCTCCCACCTCATAATTAGCCACACCTGATTGCCTCATTGCCTCATTTCACTACATGTAGGTGCTGTGTGATTGCCCCCAGGATGATCTGCTCCATAACCTTGCCAGGCATTGAGGTCAGGCTGATGGGCCTGTAGTTTCCCAGGTCCTCCTTCCGGCCCTTTTTGTGGACTGGCATGACATTCGCCAACTTCCAATCATCTGGGATGTCCCCAGTGAGCCAGGATTGTTGGTAGATGATAGAGAGAGGCTTGGCGAGCTCTTCTGCCAGCTCCCTCATCACCCTTGGGTGGATCCCATCTGGTCCCATAGATTTGTGGGGATCCAAGCAGCTCAGTAGGTCACTGACTGTTTCCTTCTGGCTTACAGTGGGGCTGTTCAGATTCTCGTCTCTGCAAGCTCCAGAAGCCAAATGTCCTCAGGACAACCTGTCTTGCTATTGAAAACTGAGGCAAAGAAGGTTTTAAATACCTCGGCCTTTTCTTCATCTTTGATGACTATATTCCCACCCACATCCAGTAGAGAATGGAGGTTTTCCCTGCCCCTCCTTTTGCTATTGATGTATCTGTAGAAGGACTTTTTGTTATCCTTCGCAGAGGTGGCGAGATACAGTTCAAGTTGTGCCTTTGTCTCTCTAATTTTCTTTCTACATGACCTAACTATATTCCTAAATTCTTCATAAGTAGTTAACCCTTTTTTCCATAATCGGTAGGCTCTCTTCTTTACCCTAATTTCTTTCAAAATCTCCCGGTTCAGCCAGACCAGTCATCTTCCCTGCTGGTTCGCCTTTCAGCACACCAGGACAGCCTGCTCCTGTGCTTTCAAAACTTGCTTCTTGAAGTACGTCCATCCCTCCTGGACCCCTTTGTTTTCAAGGGCTGTTTTCCAGGGTACATTCTGAATCAGTCTTCTAAAAAGGCCAAAATCTTCCCTCCGGAAGTCCAACATAGAGGTTTTATTGATGGCCCTCCTTGCATCCCTGAGCATTGAAAACTATTATTTCATGATCACCGTGTCTCAGACGTCCATCCCTGGTGGGCTCATTTACCAGCTGGAGCAGGAGATTATCCTATATACACTCTATGAATTTCCTAGACCGCCTCCTCTCTGCTGTGTGGAGTTCCCAGCAGACATCCGGCAGGTTAAAGTCACCCACGAGAACAAGGGCTGACGATTTTGAAACATCCACCAGCTGCTTGTAGAATAATTCATCACCCTCATCATCCTGATTGGGTGGTCTGTAACAGACTCCCACCAGGATATCAGCCTTGTTTGCCTTCCCCCTGATTCTGATCCACAGGCACTCAACCTTATTGTTACCGACTTCAACTTCTACAGAGTCAAGAGACTCTCTAACATATAGGGCTACCCCTCCACCTCTCCTACCCTGCCTGTCCCTTCTGAAGAGCCTGTAGCCACCTATGGCAGCACTCCAGTCATGGAAGTCATCCCACCACGTTTCCGTGATAGCGACTACACCATAGCTTTCCTGCTGCACGATGGCTTCCAGCTCCTCTTGTTTGTTGCCCATGCTGCGTGCATTGGTGTACATGCACTTCAGCTGGGCTGCTGATTTGGCTCTTAACTTGGGCTGTCCACCCTTGGGCTCCATTCTGGAGAGCCCGGTTTCAACCCCATCCCCCTTCAAATCTAGTTTAAAGCCCTCCTTATCAGCCCCGCCAACTTATAGGCTAGAGTCTTTTTGCCCTTGCTAGATAGATGAAGCCCATCTGGTTTGAAGAGACTAGGTTTGATAAAATTTGGCCCATGCTCAAAAAACCCAAAGTTCCGCCGGTGGCACCAATCCCTTAGCCACCTATTAATATGATAGGTTTTCCTGCTCCTCTCCTCATTCATCTCTGCTACTGCAGGAATTGAGATGAACACCACCTGTGCTCCTGACCCATCAACTAAACGACCCAGTGCCTTGAAGTCCTTTTTGATTGCCTTAGTACTTCTTCCATTAATGTCATCACTGCCAGCCTGGACTACCAACAGTGGATAATAATCAGAGGGCTGAATTAGCTGAGGGAGTCTCCTACTAATATCCCTCACCCGGGCCCCAGGAAGGCAGCAGACCTCCCTGTGGAATGGGTCCAGTTGACATATAGGGCCCTCAGTTCCCCTCAGAAGGGAGTCACCAACTACAACTATCCTCCTTTTTTTCTTTGTAGCTGATGTTGTAACCTGTCTGGTAGACAGGGGGTGAACAGGAGACCTTCCACACAGATCTTCCTTTTGTCTGTCCTCCACCTGATTCTCTGAGTCCAGGGCCTCATATCTGTTCTCTAAGGGCACCTGGGGAGATGGTGGGGGTTGGGAGGGGATTCTTTTGCCTCTCCGATGAGGGACCTGTTTCCATTCCCCCCCATCCCTCTGGTTTGCTCCAACTGCCTGATGGCAGGAGGGGCAGGGCTTCACTGTCTCCTCCTGGACTTCTTTTGGGTTAGAAAGGGTGTGACTCCACCAGTCAATTTCCCTTTCACTGTCCCTAACACTTCTTAGTCTCTCTACCTCCTCCTTGAGCTCTGCCACCAGGCATAGCAAGTCATTCACTTGCTCGCATCACACGCAAACCCCACTCACACCATCCTCTGGTGCTAACATGAGGCTCAGACAGTCTACACAGCCAGAGGCCTGAACAGCTACATCCCTCTTGCTGTCCCTCTTAAGGGGTTCTGTCTGTGTGGACACACCCTGTGTCTTAACAGCAACAGTTTTTGCTTTTTTGGAGACCATTGCTCCTTCAAGAGAGCTGGGAGGTGGGTTTGCCCCTCCTGCTTGCCCTGCCTGTGTGAACTGCCTCGCTAACTGCTGTGCCCCGTTCCTGTTTGCCTGCTGCTCTTCGCCGCGCTCCGGGTCGCTGGCGCTCCTCGCAGCTCTTTATATCCCTCTCCGCAGTGCTGGATGCCGCCCCCTTCTCAGCTGAGTGGTCATGGGGGTCTCTGCGGTGACCCTGGGGGTATATAAGGGGTGTGGAGACCTGGGGTGCCCATATCTGGGAGAGCACCTCTCTCAGGAGTCAGCAGCTGCCCTGGGTGACCATGGAATGTCTGTGGCAGAAAATGCCCAAGATGTCCATGGGGAAGGAGGTGGAAGCCTGCTCCCAGCCCTCCACAAGACACCAAGGTCAGTGAAGGAAGGAAGGGCCAGAACAGAAGTTCCCCTGCAGGCTGTGAGGAGAGGGCAGCTGTCCCCTGTAGGCGGCAGGTGCCCGCCCCGCCTGTGACAGCTGGGACTGGCCCAAATGCGCATGCCCGATTGAGGCAGGGTGTGGTTCGAGACCTGCTGGAACCACACCCTGCCTCAATCGGGCATGCGCATTTGGGCCAGTCCCAGCTGTCACAGGCGGGGCGGGCACCTGCCGCCTACAGTCCCCTGCAGCCCATGGAGGAGCACGGAGGGGCAGATATGGATCTGCAGCTCATGGAGGAGCACCCTGTACCAGGGTGATGTGAGTTATTAACTGAAATACGTAAAAATTTAGGAAAAAATCACATTTGAGCAACATGAGAATGGCTGGGGCAAGGGGCAGGAACGTGAGATGGCTTTTGCCTCTCTGTGTCTAGATTTCATTCTTTTCCTTTCCAGCAGTGCTGTTCCATGTCAGCTGTGCAGTTGAGCTTCCAGCCCCTCAGTCTCTCTCCCTTCTCCTTTCTCCTTTCCCCAAAGGGGAAGGTGTCTCTGCTCCAGCACTGCTCTCCCCTTGGGGACTGCTCTCAGCTGCCCCTCTCCTCTGCCCTGCAGCTCTCAGAGTGGTTCCTTTCCCCTGCTTGAAGATGTTGATGGCAGAGGCACTGTGGCTGCTGTGAGAGCTGTGTTTGAATTGTGGATTGTGTGTGCTTGAAATGCTCGAGTAGCACAGCTGGCAAAAGCTCTGGTGTTTGAGAAGCTGATTCTGAGGCTTTTCTCTTTTCTGTGTCTTTACAGAACAGCCCATAGCCTTCTGTCATGATCCTCCAGTCCTGTGACCCTTCCCACCATGTTTCAGTTATTGTTCCTATGATATCATAACTACCTGACTGGGCATGGAGCTCCAGTTCCTCCTCTTGATTTCCCTGGATGCTTGTGTTTGTACCCATACACTTCAGGAGGCTGATCTTTTGGTTCCTATTTAAGGAGACAGCCAAGGAACATTTTACACTACTCTGGCTGGCCTGGTTTCATCCCAGATCAGTTGTAGTGGTGATGGTGGGGTGATCATTGCCATCTTGGATTCCTCCCTGCAGGTCCTTCAGTTTAAAGCCCACCTCCCCAAGCTGACAAGTGGGTAGTGACGTGCCTCTTCCAGGCTCCTCTCTAGTAAGCCCAGTTTTATCTATCCAACCCCCCTGCCATGGGCAGGGACACCTCCCACTAGATCAGGTTGTTCAGAGCCCCATCCTGCCTGACCTTAAAAACTTCCAGGGATGGGATTTCCACCACCTCTCTGGGCAACCTGTGCCAGTGTCTCACTACCCTCATGGTGAAGAACTTCTTCCTAATATCTAATCTAAATCTACTCTCCTCTAATCTGAATCCATTCCCCCCTGTCCTATCACTACCTGACATCCTAAAGTCCCTCACCAGCTTTCTTGTTGCCCTCTTCAGGTACTGGAAAGCTAAGGTCTGCTCGGAGCCTTCTCCTCTCCAGATTGAAAAACCCCAAGTCCCTCCATCTGTCTTCATAGGAGAGGTGCTCCAGCCCTCTGATCATCCTTGTGGCCACACTTTGGGTGCAGCCATCAAGGCAGTTCTTTATCTACCCAGTGGTCTGCCCATCCATCCATGAAACCCATCTTTTACCAGGTTGGAGACTGTAGAAAATCCACGGAGGCTTAAGGACGACACATAGTCACCAATATGGTTAAAGTGAAGTCGTCTATTAACAATTTGCACTCGCTTTATATAGAGCCCTTGTTTATATAACGATATCTTGCAGGTGGCTATATCTCAGCCACAAATCCTCTTCTCACAGAACTTCTGCTGGCTACATCATTATCCTGTTATTCTTCTTTTCTGCTGCCAGTTCCCTTATCTTTCTCCCATAGCTCATCTTTCAGTAACCTTGCAACTGGGCCTCAAGGCCCTTAGCTTATTCTAGCTAAAGCTAAATAGTCAGGATTGCTCACATGTCTGTTTTCTTCCAGACAGTTTCCCAACAGGAGACCAGGAACTTGTGTGGGAAAGTGTCAAATGCTTTGCTCAGGTCCAGGTATATGCCCTTGCTGTTTCTTCCCCTGTCTATTGATGTTGTGATATTCCCATAGAAGGGCCACAAGGTTTGTCAGGCATGTTTTGCCCTGGGGAAACTGTATACCCAATCACCTCTTCATTACTCTTCTGCTCCAGCAATGCCTCCAGGAGGATCTGCTCCATGACCTTACCAAGCACAGAGGTGAGACTGACCAGCCTGGCATTCCTTGGATCTTCCTTATTCCCCTTTTTGAACATGCGGGTTGCCTTTCCCCTTTTCCAGTCAGTGGGGATTTTACTGGACTGCCATGACTTTTGGAATATAACAGACAGGGCTTTAGCAACCACATCCCCAGTTCCCTCAGTACCCGTTTGTTCTGGTTTGGGCCAGGATAGAAATAATTTTCTGTCTTGTAATTTTGCTTTCAGCTAAGTCTCTTGTAAGTAGATGTTCTTCCTGAAATTAACAGCAAGTTTCTCTGTCAGCTTCTAGGACTGATAGTGCTTGATATTTATAGTTACAGCTAGAGAGTGGTATGCAGAACCAAGGACAATGCTCAGTTCTGGAAAACATCTGAGCTCCAGAAAGAGAAAAAGAACAAGAAGGTCACACCTGCAACCCTCCTTTAGGGAGGAACGGACAAGATAAATGACCAAAATTGACCAGAGTATTCCAATCCATACATGTCATCCTCAGTATAAATTTGAGGGATCACAAGGGTCAAACCCCTTTCTTCTTCCACTTCTTCACCTCTCCCTGTTTGCTTCAGCATCCTGGGAGGATTCCATCCATTCTTCTGCCTGTGATCCTGATCCATACCAGCCTGAATCTCTGTGTTCCCGACCACTGCCGACTCCAGGAGTCCAGCCTGGACTTTCCCAGGGCTGCCCTGCAGCCTCGGTGGTGACATCAGAGTCATTGGGGGAGAAGGGGGAGGAATGTGGTATCAATTTTCTGTATATTTGTATATATTAGGTAATTTTTCCTTTTTATCATTACTGTTTCAATTAAAGTTGTGTAGTTTACTTTCCAACCTGTAAGTCTCTCTCCCTTATCCTATCTCCTTTCTTTATCAGGGAGAGGAGAGGATTAATAGAGAGCATCTATAATTCAGTTAATTGCTGACCCAGCATTAAACTGTGACAGATTTTTGGTGCTCAACATGACTTAAGCTAATTATCCCAAGCCCAGTTCAGATTTTGACTAATTTTATTGGAATAGTTTGAATTCCAACTCCAGTGCGAAGAAAGCCAGATGGCTCCTCTGAGAGAGAATCAGACCCTTGCTTTTGGAAAGTTCACAGGGTTGGAAGTTAAACCAATCCTACCAATACCTTTGGTATTCAGGTATTCTTTGAGGTATTCTGTGAATGGTGCAATGTTCTGCAGGTGAAGGACAAAGAGGGGATTGCTGAAGCAGAGTGGGCAGGGGACAGAAAGGCATGGGGTGCACCTGGCCTATAGCAAGCCCTTTGACATGCTCTACCATTGTCCTGTTGTAGCCAGACTGGTGATGTCTGGATTGAAGAGGTGCATGATGTGGTGGGTGGGAAGTTCACGAGATGATGAGGGTCACAGTGCCAGCAGTGATCCAAAGTCCTCCTGGCAAGTAGTGACTGTGCCTCAGTGTCCAGAACTTTTGCCAACACTGTTTGCTGTCTTTATAATCCCCCTGTGGGGTGGGACAAAAGGCACTTTAAGCCCCTTGGTGGATGAAGCCATGCTGGGGAAGCCCTTGAGCAACCTCATGTGGTTCATCCTGCCTTGAGCAGGGCTCTCAGACAAGGAGATGCTCAGGGGTCTCTTCCACTCTGAGATAAACTGTGATTCAGAATGATCTGGAGGGTCATGGGAAAGATCTGTAGGATCATGCAGCAGGAGGAGCACAGGAAGCTCATCCTTGAGTAATGTAAACACTTTGAAAATACAAAATATGTCTCTCGAATCAGTATTTTTTCTGCTCTTTTTAAAATATACCAAACAACCTCAATTAACAGATTTTTTCCCCAAACTTAACTAGCTTCTGTTTTATATCATGCTTGACAAGCTCCTAAAGATAAGACTGCTTATCCAGTCGCCTCCTGGTACATGGTCCAGACAAAGATAATAAATTGAGCAGGGTAACAAGGACTGAAAGATAATAATAAATAAAAGAGAAGTTCTTGAAATGGCAAAATCTGTGTTATCTTTAGCAAGTCTGTGTGCCAGTGATTTATAAAAAGACAGAACTCCTTCTGCTGTATAAAACTCCAAGAGAAAAAGGAGAAGCGCGTGGCTCTTCTTCCCCCCCCCTTCTCTCTCGCTACTTTGGCTTCAGCTACGGGACAGCAACAGCGGAGAAAAGGAAAAGCAGAGAACAACAAACAAGCAGGAACAGTGGCTCCTACACCCCCCCCCCGACTCCAGCCAGAGACCAGGACCGCGGACGAGACGATGATAAAATCATGATTACTCCCTCCTTTTCTCTTCTTAACAACTCTTCTCTCCAAAGTAACTAATTATATAAATCCTAAATAAATCCTTTTAACTTGTTTAAATCATAAAGCCTTGTTATTTTTGTAAATTCACGCGTCATCTATGAGTAGTGGCTGAATTTTCCTCGCAAACAAAATATAAATAATAACTCGGATCATAACACTTGAGTAATCAAGGAGAGGGTGCTGATGACTGAGGCTGATTGGAATTTTAAAGTGAGTTCCATGGGGACAGGGGCAGGGTTGACTTCAGTTGAGTGGGATCATGGAATCATGGAACGGGCTGGGTTGGAACTAGATGATCTTTAACCCTTCAAAACCAACCCATTCCATGATTCCATTGTTCTGTGACAGAGTCCCAGCCAGTTCCAGGCCTGGGCATCTCCACAGCCACCACCAGGGAAGGGTCTGGTACCTGGACACCATTATCATGGGGGTTTCCATGGTGACCCTGGGGGTATATAAGGGGTGTGGAGACCTGGGGTGCCCATATCTGGGAGAGCACCTCTCTCAGGAGTCAGCAGCTGCCCTGGGTGACCATGGAATGTCTGTGGCAGAAAATGCCCAAGATGTCCATGGGGAAGGAAGTGGAAGCCTGCTCCCAGCCCTCCACAAGACACCAAGGTCAGTGAAGGAAGGAAGGGCCAGAACAGAAGTTCCCCTGCAGGCTGTGAGGAGAGGGCAGCTGTCCCCTGCAGCCCATGGAGGAGCACAGAGGGGCAGATGTGGATATGCAGCCCATGGACTGTCCTGGTTTTGGCCAGGATAGAGATAATTTTCTCTCTTGCAATTTTGCTTTCAGGTAAGTCTCTTGTAAGCAGCTGTTTTTTCCCAGTCAGTGTCTGCTTCTGGGACTGATAATGCTCAATGTTTATAGTTAATGCTACAGAACGTTCTGCAGAACCAAAGACACAGCTCAGTTCTGAAGAACATCTTGTGCTCCAGAAAGAGAAAAGGAGTAAAGAGGTCACTCTTGCAACCCTCTTTTAGGGAGAAGCAGGCAAGATAAATGACCACAATTGACCAAAGAGAGTGTTCCATCCCATGACAATGTGGCATTTCTACATCTCCCACCTGTGGGGTCACAACTGTTGTTACTTTAAAGAAAAAAGAAAGCCAGGGAATTTTTTACACCCTTCCAAAGCAAATCTGTATTCCCTTGAGACAGAGATTCCTTTCCCTCACTTATCATTCCCCAACACTTGCAAGATTCTGCACTGTCACAGTTTAACACTGGCCCGGCAATTAAACCGAGTAACAGACGCTCTCTATTAATCTCTCTCTCCTCCCTTATAAGAAAGGAGAGAGAATAAGGGAGAGAGACTTATGGGTTGGAAACTAAACTACACAACTTTAATAAAACAGTAATGATAAATAGGAAAAATTAATAAATATATACAAATATACAAGAAAATGGATATCACATTCCTCCCCCCTTTCCCCCAATAGCTCTCACGTCACCACCGAGGCTGCAGGGCAGCCCTGGGAAAGTCCAGGCTGGACTCCTGGAGTCGGCAGCAGTCGGGAACTGGAGGCAGGAACACACAGATAAGGGCTGGCACGGATCAGGAGCACAGGCAGGCAAACGGACGGGATCCTTCCAGGATGCCGGGTGAAGGAAGGGAAGCAGGAAAGGCAGGAAGGGCAGGCAGCTGGAAGCTGGAAGCAGGAAATCTGGCTTGGCCCTCGTGATCCCTCAAATTTATACTGAGGATGACGTATATGGGATGGAATACTCTGTTTGGTCAATTCTGGCATCTATCTTGTCCGTTCCTCCCCAAAGGAGGGATGCAGGTGGGACCTCTTTATGTTTTCCTCAGAGCTGAGCAGTGTCCTTGGCTCTGCATACCAGTCTCTAGCAGTAACTATAAACATCAAGTGTTATCAGTCCTAGAAACACACACTGTCTGAGAAACTTGCTGTTAATTTCAGCAAGTGCAACTACTTACAAGAGACTTAGCTAAAAGGAAAAGTACAAGACAGAAAATCACCTCCATCCTGGCCCAAACCAGGACATTCCACCCCTTATTCCATACCATTTGCGTCATGCTCCAATCATTACTATCTTTTATCCCTAAATATATCTATACACAAATTATTACTACCTCTCTGTGCTAAAATTCACTAAGTAATGAGTCTATGATTGCTGATGCTTATCTATTGTATCAGATTCTCAAAAGAAGGAGCAATCTTCACAGTTCATGTCCATGGTCCACAAGTTGCAGGTTGCAGATGTTAACTTCAAGGAAGTTACTGGGTGCCAGCCGATGGATCTAGTTCTGATTTCACCATCACAAAATCATCCTGAAAAACACTCACAGAACACTGTTAGTTTGTGCAACCACTCACATAACAGTAGTTAAGGTGGGATACAAGTTCATGACTCCTAAAGAGTCCATGCATTACTGATTAAGCTAGACAAGCAGAAATTAGGAATTCTCACCTAATGTTAGATTCCCTTGTGGTACACATTGTACTTCTCCATCTTTCATCATCACCCACCAGGTGTGTCCAGGCCCTTGAGCGAAAGCAACCCCACGAATGGGTTTGCCTTTGCCCGAGGCAGGATAAACCCAAACTGTTTTCCCTAGCAGATTCTTTTCATGCACCACAGGCACTTTGTCCCCATCTACTGTGTGTAGAAGATCTGACTGAGCAGGACCAGCTCGATTGATGGAACCCCTGGTATTAACTAACCAGGTAGCTTTTGCCAAGTGTTTGTCCCAGTTTTTGAAAGTTCCACCACCCATTGCCTTTAAGGTAGTTTTTAACAGTCCATTGTACCTTTCAATTTTACCTGAGGTTGGTGCATGATAGGGGATATGGTATATCCACTCAATACCATGTTCTTTGGCCCAGTTATTTATAAGACTATTTTTGAAATGAGTTCCATTATCTGACTCAATTCTTTCTGGTGTACCATGTCTCCACAGGACTTGTTTCTCTAGGCCCAGAATAGTGTTCCGGGCTGTGGCATGAGGCACAGGATATGTTTCCAGCCATCCTGTACTTGCCTCCACCATTGTAAGCACATAGCGCTTACCCTGGCGGGTTTGAGGCAGTGTGATGTAATCGACTTGCCAGGCCTCCCCATACCTATATTTTGACCATCTCCCTTCATACCACAGAGGTTTCAGCCTTTTAGCTTGCTTAATTGCAGCACATATGTCACAATCGTGGATAACCTGCGCAATAGCGTCCAAAGATAAATCCACCCCTCGGTCACGAGCCCATCGATATGTTCCATCCCTGCCTTGGTGACCTGAAGCATTGTGGGCCCATTTGGCTAAAAACAGTTCACCCTTATGGTCCCAGTCCAGATCTATTTGGAACACTTGAGCAGCTTCATCTGCTCGTTGGTTGTTTTGGTGTTCCTCAGTAGCTCGATATGAAGGTACGTGGGCATCTACGTGACGCACTTTTACATCAAGTTTTTCTAACCTAGCAGCAATGTCTTTCCACAGTTCAGCAGCCCAGATAGGTTTATCTCTACGTTGCCAGTTGTTTTGTTTCCATTGCTTTAACCAACCCCATAAGGCATTTGCTACCATCCATGAGTCAGTATAGAGATAAAGTTTCGGCCACTTTTCTTGTTCAGCAATGTCCAAAGCCAATTGGATGGCTTTTACCTCTGCAAATTGACTTGATTCACCATCCCCTTCATCTGTTTTTGCAACTAGTCGTGTAGGATTCCATACAGCAGCTTTCCACCTTCGATGGCCTCCTACCAGACGACAGGATCCATCAGTGAAAAGAGCATATTGTTTTTCATCCTCTGGTAATTGGTCGTATGGTGGGGCTTCTTCAGCCCGTTTTACCACTTTTTCTGGTGGCATTCCAAAGTGTTTGCCTTCTGGCCAATGTGTTATTGCTTCTACAATTCCTGGACGATCAAGTCTTCCTATCCTAGCTCTCTGTGAGAGTAAAGCAATCCATTTACTCCAGGTAGCATCGGTAGCATGATGGGAAGATTCTCTACCTGTGTACATAAAACCCAGTACAGGGAATCGTGGCACCAGGAGGAGCTGTGCTTCAGTACCAATCACTTCTGAAGCAGCTCTAACTCCTTCGTATGCGGCCAATATCTCTTTTTCAGTGGCTGTGTAGTTGGCTTCGGAGCCTTTGTAGTTTCGACCCCAAAATCCAAGAGGTCGGCCTCGAGTCTCTCCTGGAGCTTTCTGCCAGAGGCTCCATGTAGGACCATCACCTCCATCTCCGGTGTAAAGAACATTTTTAATGTCTGGCCCTGTTCGAATTGGTCCAAGGGCCATTGCCTGCACAATCTCCTGTTTAATACTCTCAAAAGCAGCTTGTTGTTCTGAGCCCCATTTAAAGGCTTTCTTCTTCCGAGTAACCTCATAGAGAGGTTTCACAATCTGATTATAAAGAGGAATATGCATCCTCCAGAAACCAACAGTTCCTAAGAAGGACTGAGTTTCCTTTTTGGTAGTTGGTGGGGCCATAGCTGTTATTTTGTTAATCACGTCCATTGGGATGTGGCGACGTCCATCTTGCCACTTAACTCCCAGAAACTGTATCTCTTGTGCAGGTCCCTTGACCTTGCTTCTTTTGATAGCAAAACCAGCCTCTAGAAGGATTTCAATTATCTTCTTACCTTTCTCGTAGACTTCCTTTGCTGTGTCACCCCACACAATGATGTCATCGATGTACTGTAGATGTTCTGGAGCTCCACCCTTTTCCAAGGCATCATGGATCAGTCCATGGCAGATGGTAGGACTGTGTTTCCACCCCTGGGGCAGTCGATTCCAAGTGTACTGGATACCTCTCCAGGTGAAAGCAAACTGTGCCCTGCATTCTGGTGCTATAGGAATAGCAAAAAATGCATTAGCAATGTCAATAGTAGCATACCACCTGGCTGCCTTCGACTCCAGCTCATACTGAAGTTCTAGCATGTCTGGCACAGCAGCACTTAGTGGTGGAGTAACCTCATTCAGGGCACGATAGTCCACTGTCAGCCTCCACTCTCCATTAGGCTTTCTCACTGGCCATACAGGACTGTTGAAGGGTGAGTGAGTCTTGCTGATCACTCCTTGGCTCTCTAGTTGCCGGATCAGCTTGTGAATGGGGATCACAGCATCTCTGTTGACACGATATTGTCTTCGATGCACTACTGAAATAGCATTTGGCACCCGCTGGTTTATAGTTCTCAGCAAACCCACTACAAAGGATTTGTCTGAAAGGCTGAACAAAGCATGCAGCCATTCTCCATTCTCAGTCTTAATAGCTGCAGTACCAAAGGACCACCGGTACCCTTTCGGGTCCTCGAAATCACCTCCCATGAGGTAGTCTATGCCAAGGATGCAAGGAGCATCTGGACCAGTCACTATCGGGTGCTTATGCCACTTTATTCCAGTGAGGCTCACATCAGCCTTCACAATAGTCAGTTCTTTGGATCCCCCCGTCACTCCAGAAATAGTGACGGATTCTGTCCCTTTCTGATTCGATGGCATTAGTGTGCACTGTGCACCAGTGTCCACCAAGGCTTTATATTTTTGTGGCTCTAATGTGCCAGGCCATCGAATCCACACAATTCAATAAATTCGGTTGTCCCTCTCCTCCACGTGGCTGGAGGCAGGGCACCTCTAAGCTTGAGCACATACAACATTGTCAGTATGTGCATTACTGGAGTTTGCATCCCCAGTACTCACACCTGATGTAGAGGGATCTTGAGTCACCAGCATATTTGAATTGGGTAACTCCACACTGGAGACTTGAGCAGCCATCTTTTTAGAAGGACCTCCTTTTGCCTTCGTCTTAGTCAGCAACTTACGTACTTGCTCCTCTAGGACAGCAGTAGGTTTCTGATCCCACTTTTTCATGTCCTCTCCATACTCACTCAGGAGTGACCGTAAGATTCCTCTTACTGAATTCTGTTTCTCTCGATTCCGTCTCATAGGAGGGCGTCTCTTCTTAATGGCTGCAATGCGGGGTCCTCCGTCTGTCTGAGGGAAAAGGGGTGAATGCAGTTTCTCAGATTGTCTCTTTATAGCTGAGACCCAGGCCCGACGAGGGGCTGTGACAGCATCTTCACACTCTCGTACTGTTTTAATCACATCACCCACAGTTGCATCCACATCTGCAGGAACCCATAGCATTACTGATAGTGTATGGTTAAAAGGTGGTGGTGCAGCATGCACAAACCTTTGCAGCATAGGTCTAGGGCACGGTACGTGATAAGGATCTTCAATGTCATCAGTATTATAGATCACGTCTCGTACAGCCAATTCCTCCAGATACTTGAGAGCTTTTCCAAGTGTGGGTGCTTTGACCTGTGGGCAGTCTATTTCCTCTTTATAGGGATATCTCTCCCTTACAGCTGACAAGAGTCGCTTCCATAGGCTGGTGGTTCCAGCCTTTTCCCCAAATGCTCGATCAATACCTGCCTCTCTGGCCAGGGATCCCAACTGTCTGGCTTCCCTCTGAGTTAATGTTATGGTAGCAGCCCCGTCCGTCCAGCATCGGAGTAACCAAGAGAGAAGTGGTTCACCTGGAAATCGGCTGTAGTCTTTTCTCAGAGTACGCAAGTCTCTCATGGAATAGGACTGAACAGATTCTGAGTCTGAGTCCTCAGCTGACTCTGCTTTAGAGTCTCTTCTAGCTGCTCTACGAGGAGAGGCAGTATCCTCTATTTCCTCTATCACCTGGTCGTCTTGTTCAGACTTGGAAGGGTTAAGGCTCATTTCTGATTTCCATTGTTTTCCTTTTCTCCTAGTTACAGGGTCAACAAGTAGCTGTGTGGGCTGAGGGGGAGAGGCTGTGGTATCTGCAGCAGTAGCAGCAGCAGGGCTTGCTTTCTGAGCAGCAGCAGTGTCTGTGGGGGTAGAGACAGCAGCTGCAGCTGTAGCAGAAACACTGGCGATGCTGGCCGGCCTTATCTGAGTTGTGCCCTTGTGTGAGGGGGGGCGAGAAGCGGCAGGAGTGGGGGTGCTCTCTTTATGAGGTGTGCTCGTTCCCCTAGTTGTAGTTGTCTTATTCCTCACCAACATATGATAGCACATGAAAATATTCACAGACACCTGAACAACAATGGCTGCAAGAATCAGGAGGCTCAAAACTATAACAAGCATAATGCCGTTTTGACAAGAATCCACTGAACTCAGCCCAAGAGAGGTATATTTCCTCAAAAGAGGGCTGAAAATGTAATTACTAACAAAGTTCTTAATCCTTGTATGAAACACCACTGTACCATGCACCATGATATACATCAATATTGAGGACCATATTGCAATGATGGTTCTAAAGCAGCTCTTACGAAAGAAAAACCACATATTGACAGCAATTCCAGCTGCAAATAAACAGATTGCATACCCTAAGTACCAAAGGTATGGCATGATTGGTTTAATCTCCAACCCTGTGAAATTTCCAAAGGAAAAGGTCTGATTCCCACTCAACAAAGCCATTCTTCGACTGGAGTTGGAATTCAAACTATTCAGGCAAATTAGTCAAAATTTAAACTGGACTCGAGCCAATTTGCTCGTGCCCCACGTTGGGCGCCAATAAATCTGTCACGGTTTAACACTGGCCCGGCAATTAAACCGAGTAACAGACGCTCTCTATTAATCTCTCTCTCCTCCCTTATAAGAAAGGAGAGAGAATAAGGGAGAGAGACTTATGGGTTGGAAACTAAACTACACAACTTTAATGAAACAGTAATGATAAATAGGAAAAATTAATAAATATATACAAATATACAAGAAAATGGATACCACATTCCTCCCCCCTTTCCCCCAATAGCTCTCACGTCACCACCGAGGCTGCAGGGCAGCCCTGGGAAAGTCCAGGCTGGACTCCTGGAGTCGGCAGCAGTCGGGAACTGGAGGCAGGAACACACAGATAAGGGCTGGCACGGATCAGGAGCACAGGCAGGCAAACGGACGGGATCCTTCCAGGATGCCGGGTGAAGGAAGGGAAGCAGGAAAGGCAGGAAGGGCAGGCAGCTGGAAGCTGGAAGCAGGAAATCTGGCTTGGCCCTCGTGATCCCTCAAATTTATACTGAGGATGACGTATATGGGATGGAATACTCTGTTTGGTCAATTCTGGCATCTATCTTGTCCGTTCCTCCCCAAAGGAGGGATGCAGGTGGGACCTTTTATGTTTTCCTCAGAGCTGAGCAGTGTCCTTGGCTCTGCATACCAGTCTCTAGCAGTAACTATAAACATCAAGTGTTATCAGTCCTAGAAACACACACTGTCTGAGAAACTTGCTGTTAATTTCAGCAAGTGCAACTACTTACAAGAGACTTAGCTAAAAGGAAAAGTACAAGACAGAAAATCACCTCCATCCTGGCCCAAACCAGGACATGCACTTGTAACGTTATACCAGATGGACAAATTATTTTTTTTTGTCCATACTTATGATTTGTCCACACTTGACTCGATCACAACCTGTTCTTTCCTGGGGGATCACAACTACTATGAGCTCTCAATGAATTCAGGCCATGTTTCTTCTGAGTGCATTCCCAAGAGCCCTCTTGACTTCCCTGTTCCCCAGGCTGTAGAGGAGGGGATTGACCATGGGCATGAGGATGGTGTAGAAAAAGGAGAGCACTTTGTTGAGCTGTCTCAGTGGGGCTGTCCTAGTGTTGCAGTTTAACACTGGCCCGGCAATTAAACAGAGTAACAGATGCTCTCTATTAATCTCTCTCTCCTCCCTGATAAAGAAAGAAGAGAGAATAAGGGAGAGAGACTTATGGGTTGGAAACTAAGCTACACAGCTTTAATGAAACAGTAATGATAAATAGGAAAAATTACTAAATATATACAAATATACAGGAAAATTTATACCACCTTCCTTCCCCCCTTTTCCGCCAATAACTCTCATGTCACCACCGAGGCTGCAGGGCAGCCCTGGGAAAGTCCAGGCTGGACTCCTGGAGTCGGCAGCAGTCGGGAACTGGAGGCGGGAACACACAGATATGGGCTGGCATGGATCAGGACCATAGGCAGACGAACAGATGGAATCCTCCCAGGATGATGAAGGAAACAGGGAACGAGTGAAGGAAGGGAAGCAGGAAAGCAGGAAGGGCAGGAAGCCAGAAGCTGGAAGCTCGCTTGGCCCTCGTGATCCCTCAAATTTGTACTGAGTATGACGTCTATGTGATGGAATACTCTGTTTGGTCAATTCTGGCATCTATCTTGTCTGTTCCTCCCCAAAGGAGGGCTGCAGGTGAGACCTCTTTATTCCTTCTGGAGGGTAAAATGTTCCTCAGAGCTGAGCAGTGTCCTTGGCTCTGCATACCAGTCTCTAGCAGTAACTATAAACATCAAGTGTTATCAGTCCTAGAAACACACACTGTCTGAGAAACTTGCTCTTAATTTCAGCAAGTGCAACTACTTACAAGAGACTTAGCTAAAAGCAAAAGTACAAGACAGAAAATCACCTTTATTCTGGCCCAAACCAGGACACCTATGTACCATGTAGACAACGATGGGGGTGCTGTAGAAAACACTGACCATGATGAGGTGAGATGAGCAGGGGGAAAAGGCCTTCTGCCTCCCCATGGTGGTTGGGATCCTCAGGATGGCAGCTATGATGTGGATGTAGGATCCCAATGGGAACACAAAGAGGAAGACTACATCCAGGACACAGATTAGGAAGGTAACCAGTCTGAGCACCCTGGTGTTACTGCAGGCAAGCTCTAGCAATGGGGCAAAACCACAGAAGTGATTCATTTCATTAGGACCACAGAACTGTAACCTGGAGAACTGTCCAGTGACTATGGTAGCCATCAGTAATCCTGCTAGCCAAGGGCCAGCTACCAGCTGAAGACAGACATTCCCTTTTATGAGGCTTGTGTAGAGCAGGGGTTGACATATGGCCAAGTCTTGATAATCAGACATAGTGGCCAGCAGATATCACTCAGTACCTGTAAAACAGCCAAAGAAAAGAAGTGTGTCATGCAGCCTTGAGCAGGAATTGTTCTGTCTCTGGTTAGGAAGCTGGCCAGCAGCCTGGGCAGGATAGTGGAGGTATAGCAGATTTTCATACTGGAGAAATTCCCCAGGAAGAAGTAAATGGGCGTGTGAAGATGCTGATCTGTCACTGGTGCACAACAACGAGGAGGTTGCCAAACATTATCACAAGGTAAATCATAAGAGAGAGGAGAAAGAGAGGCACCTGAAGACTGGGGACATCACTCAGTCCCAGGAGGAGGAACTCCACTGGTGATATGCAGTTGTCCCATTCCTCTTTCTCCACAAAGTGCTGTAGGACTTTGTTTTCCCTGCTTGGCAGGTGGAGTACCTGAGCATGCATTTGTTTGTTGTACAAAGAATTGGTCAGAAGTCACTGACTCATCAGGATGAATTCACGCTTTGTTTAAGGACTCCATTTTTAGTGAAAGGACAGGAACAGGTCCTCTGAGAAGGTCAAACTGCTCTTCTTAGAAGACTAGATCTCCTCTGATTGGAGACATGAGTGTCCACAGTGCTGTGCCTGTTTCTGTGGATTGAAAGAGAATGTTCAGTTGCTCACATTTAGCTTAAGACACACAATGTCATTCTCAGTAGTACCCAGAACAGCAATTAGACAAATTCTGCTTTCAAGCAACAGAAAAATGGGAGAGAAAAGTTCCACCGTGCTGAAAAGGCCTTTAGGGGAATGCAGAAGTAAGGACACTAAGCAGGATCAGGGGTCACAACTCCCTGAAACACTTTTTTCCTAATGAGGCAACTCTGTCCCTGAAGAGTCCATCTCTTTCCACTGTACAAGAATTTCCAGGAGTTTCCAGCTGAGCTGTTGAAGGTGCTGTGAAGGGTCTGCTAGGCAGGAGACTCACAAATAGTGTGCACTTGGGAGAGAAAAGTAGGGAAAACTGAATTCCAGAGACAAGGTACGTGAGCCATCTAAGCCAAACGATGAAAAGTGATGTAGCAGGGGAAGGAGGGGAAAGGGAGAGGGGTGATGATCATTTGCTCACCATCTTTTCCTCCTCCCCTTCAATTTCTGGGTGCATTGGGGCTGCCTCCCTGCAGCAGCACAGCCCCTGCACCTCAGCATTGCCACCTGAGTTCTCAGGGCTCCCTGTTCAGGGTCACAATGGAGACAGAGGAATGTCCTGAGGGTGAGTGAGGGCTGAGGCAGAGCAGGACCAGCATCAAGCACAGATTTCCAGGAAATGCTTGAGCCACACCTGACTGCCTGCCCAACCCTCTTTTCATCTCCAAATACACCCTTTCGGCCCTAAACCCCTTTGTTTTTATTTTAAAATGCCCATTTTTGATCCCAAATCCTACATTTTCCACCCTAAATCATTGAGTTTTTACCAAAAACCCCCCTTTTAGACCCCAAATCTCCCTTTTCCACCCCAAATCCTATCGTTTTTTACCCCAAATGCCCATTTTTCAACCCATAACCCCCCTTTTCAACCGCAAATCCTTGAATTTTACCCCCAAATCCCCTTTTTTGTGTACCTTTGGTGGCTATTTGGTGCTTTTTGGCTGTTCCGTGCCGTCTGGGCTCCAGTTTGGGGCATTTCAGGGCGATTTGGGAGGGATTTTGGGTCGTTTCTGCGGTGTTTCGGGTCGGGTCAGTCCTTCGGGATTCTGGACTACATTTCCCAACAGCCTTTGCGCGCCGCCGCTCACTGCGCATCCTTCGCCTACAACTCCCGTTGTGCTTTGCGCCTCTCTCAATGCCCCTCCTCTGCGGCGCCGCCGCACTTTCTATGACGTCACCGCGGCTGCGCCGAAAGCAGTGTGGGAGGAGAGAGGTAAAAAAGCGACCGCCAAAACCTCCCGGAACCCCCCTGGACCCCAAATCCCCCCCCAGGTCCCTTCCAGTGCTCCCGATCCCCTCCCAGTTGCCTTTCAGTTCCTCTCAATACCCTTCCAATCCCTCCCAGTTCCTTTCAGTCCCTACCCAGTTCATCCCAGTTCCTCCCAGTCCCAGTGTTATAAATTAAAGGTCCGAAAAACTGACCAGGACACGCCAATTAAAAACCAATTAGAATTTATTAGCAAGCGACAACAAACAAAAACAGCGCTGGGTGCTCGGGAGTCTTTGCTCCGTCAAGACAGCACAACAGTTTCTTGGGTATTTATAGTCCTTTATGGCCGTGTGAGCCTGATGTTGCTGGAAAAGCTCAAAATCTGTCGACGATACTAATTTCTCTTGAGCAGACACAGCCGACAATACTAATCCTTCTTATGCAGACACATCTTGTGTTTGGTTAACCCCTTTCTACAAAGGTTATCTATAAGAACGTTTAAACATGATTACACAGCATTTTGTCACAATACACTTTTTCTCTCTAAAGTACATTCTGCAGTTAACATCCTTATCTTCTTTCACTACTATCTTGCCTTTATAAGTAAATGCACTAAAAAATTTCTACTTAGGTTAAATGAACAAACATTATATATAAGTTATTACAATTTGTCACAGTCACACAATGTTTTTGGCACATATCTTTGCGGTTAATACTTCTATTTTATAAACAAAGTTACATAGGTTAAATGAACAAATATAAATTTATATATAAATTGTTACACCAGCACCCCCTCAGTCTCTCCCAGTTCCCTCTACCTTCTCCCAGTCCCCCCATATAACCTCCCAGTCCCTTCCAGTGCCCCCCGATCCCCTCCCAGTTCCTCCCATTTCCCTCCCAGTCCCTCCCAATGTCCTCCCAGGGTATTAAGGAGGTTCAGACCAGTAACATTCCAGTCACACTGCTTCTGTGCCTCCAACCTGGGGCACTGGGACTTGGGGGGAAACCAGTGACACACCAGTAACATCCCAGTTCTGATCCATACTGCTTTGGGCTGGAAGGCACCTTTAAAGGTCATCTCCTCCAACTTCCTGCTCTGCAGGGAGGGTGTTGGTGGTCATGGTGTGGAACACTGGGCTTGGCCAGGTCGGAGCAGCTGCCCTGGCCTGGAGCCCATGGTCCCTGTGGATCCCACATTCCAGAGCTGGGGAGGACCCAACACAACAATGCTGATCTCCCGTGCACTCACAGAGTTGGAGTCTGCAGCCTCCCAAAACTCCAGGTGCTCTGAACAGAAAAAAATTATGAGAGTTAATTCTGTCCCAGAACCAGAAACAAACTGAGTCTGAAACTTCTCCCTGGGGTGAGGGCGGACAAGGATGGAGGAGCTGTGACTGGGTCTCCCCCCACATCATCCAGGGAATCCCAACTCATCCTGGGGTGGGGGCTGTGGTAGTCCTGGTTTGGGCCAGGATAAAGGTGATTTTCTGTCTTGTACTTTTGCTTTTAGCTAAGTCTCTTGTAAGTAGTTGCACTTGCTGAAATTAACAGCAAGTTTCTTAGACAGTGTGTGTTTCTAGGACTGATAACACTTGATGTTTATAGTTACTGCTAGAGACTGGTATGCAGAGCCAAGGACACTGCTCAGCTCTGAGGAAAACATAAAGAGGTCCCACCTGCAGCCCTCCTTTGGGGAGGAACGGACAAGATAGATGCCAGAACTGACCAAACAGAGTATTCCATCCCATATACGTCATCCTCAGTATAAATTTGAGGGATCACGAGGGCCAAGCCAGATTTCCACCTTCCGGCTGCCTGCCCTTCCTGCCTCTCCTGCTTCCATTCCTTCACCTGGCATCCTGGGAGGATTCCATCTGTTCGTCTGCCTGTGGTCCTGATCCATGCCAGCCCATATCTGTGAGTTCCCGCCTCCAGTTCCCGACTGCTGCCGACTCCAGGAGTCCAGCCTGGACTTTCCCAGGGCTGCCCTGCAGCCTCGGTGGTGACATGAGAGCTATTGGGGGAAAGGGGGGAGGAATGTGGTGTCCATTTTCTTGTATATTTGTATATATTTAGTAATTTTTCCTATTTATCGTTACTGTTTCATTAAAGTTGTGTAGTTTAGTTTCCAACCCATAAGTCTCTCTCCCTTATTCTCTCTCCTTTCTTATCAGGGAGGAGAGAGAGGTTAATAGAGAGCGTCTGTTACTCTGTTTAATTGCCAGGCCAGTGTTAAACCGTGACAGGTAGGGACCCCCAAGTCATCCCCAGGGTTTGGGGGCTGCAAGTGGGGACCCCCAAATCACCCTGGAGCCAGGGGTAACCATGGCGACCCCAGAACCCTTCCAGGGGACTTAATAACCTCAGGGCTCAGGAGCCACAATCAGGGACCCAAAAACATCCCAGGAGACTCCAACTCATCCCAGTGGATGACAGATCATCCTGGATGTGGGTGTGATGGGGGAACCCCCAGGTCATGGTGGGGATTTGGTGCCACAACTGGGAACACAAAATCATACCAGAGATGTCTGGTGGCATGAAAGGACCCCTAAATCACCCCAAGGGTTCTTGACAGGAATAGGGGAGAACAAAAATATCTCATGGAGTGTAAGTGCAAAGGATTGATCCCAACTCAAGCCAGGAGTGGCTCACAACCCCAGTACCCTGCATCACACCCAGTTCCCCTTTGGGTTTTGAGTGCCACTGTATCTCCTAAAGATGAACTAAGGGATGATCAGTGGGTGTCCAACTCTATGGGTAACCTCCTCATTCCACCTCACACTCCATTTTCACCCACAATAGGATTGATGTAGGTTTTATCTGCCCTCACCCAAAAAAAAAAAATCTCTTCTTTGTCACTGCACTATGGCTTCTTTCACAGACACGGGGTGACTCCATCTGGGCAAAAACATGTCTGGGTGACCCAAAGATAAGACAGCTTTTGGTCAAAGTTTGACATGAGTGAAAAATAATAGAATCCATCCAGGAGAAAAATTTGACATTGGCCAAGAATGGGGAAAAGGTTTAGGATCCGCTCAGCCCATCTCCACCATCAGAAAATCCATCGGGGTGAGAGACCCCAGAGATGTCCTGACAGCAGGAGACGGTTTAGTGACAGCTTGGATCTGGTCCAACGGTGACACCATCACACAGGCATCATGTCCTACACCTGCTCTAACTGCGGGAAAGGTTTTAGCAGGAGATCAGCTTTTATCCGGCATCAACGGATCCATACGGGTGAGAAACCCTTTAAATGTTCCAAGTATGGGAAGGAGTTTTCCCAGAGTTCCACATTATCACAGCATCACCGCATCCACACGGGAGAGAGACCCTATAAGTGTCTGGAGTGTGGGAAGGAGTTTACCTATAGTTCCTCATTATCACGCTATCACCGCATCCATACAGGAGAGAAGTTGTATCCCTGCACTCACTGTGGGAAAGCCTTCAACAACAGCACCTCTTGGATTAATCACCAACATGTTCACGCTGAGGAAAAACCCTACACGTGTCCCCAGTGTGGGAAGGGCTTCACGTCCAGCTCAGGTCTCACCAAACACCTACGGATCCATATGAGTGAACGTCCCTACAAGTGTCCCAACTGTGGGAAGAGCTTTTCCAGGAGCTCTGATCTCATCAGCCATCGTCTCATCCACACATGAGAGAAACCCTACTCGTGTCCCCACTGCTCCAAGAGCTTCCGTCAAAGGTCCCACTTGTTGAGACATCAGCGCCTTCATAGGGGTGAACGACCCTAAAGCTGCTCCCAGTGTGAGAAGAGTTTTTACCAGAGCTACGATATCATCTCTCATCACCAGACCCACCTCAGCCATCACCAGAAATGAAGGGGCATGGTCAAGGTCACCACATTTTTCAAGCTTGAGTTTCCATGCTTCGACATCTTTAAGATGTTGGGTTTTTTTTACCATATAAGGCAAAGCAAGGAAGTGATAATCAGTATGACACACTCCTCAGGGGAGATGGCAGGATGGGGCCATAATTCTTTTTTTTTTTAGGGAACACCCATATGGAGCATTTTATTATGACTTTGCAGCAGGACTTTTAAAGAAAACGGGAGCGATAATCTGGGATTGTGTCATTTCGGGGTGAAAAGAAACCTTTTCAACTAGTATGGCTTTTTGAGAATATTTATAGCCACAGATTACACTTCATTGTCCAGATGGTTGTGACTGCAAATCTGGGTGGGGGCACGGTAGCCTAAGGTTTGATATCACTTGGTTGTTTTCATTAATAAGATACTCAATAAAATTTTACAAATGTACAATGGAGCAATCCCTCATGGCTGTTGGGGTGCAAAGGATTAGAGAATGCTTTTGTTGCCCGTAGTCAAGACACAAACCAACAGAGTGTCAGTTTATGCGGTGCTTTATTCGGGGCCCGGGAAACCTGAGGACTAGCGTCCCAAGTCAGGATTCCGACGACCCTTAATTTGGTTCAGCTTTTATACCTTTTTACATCGTAGGCTACGTGCAGAGTTACATTCTTTCTAGTTACAAACAACTACATAAATCATGCAGATAACAATAGGTATACATCTCGAAGTTACAGATTTACGGTTTACTGCTTTCCATACGGCCCACCACCTGGGTACAATATTTCATCTTATCTTTAGGAACAGGATGTCAGTTACTGAGCAGTTCCCCTATTTGATCATTGTTCCACAGGGTCAGCACTTTCTTAACTAGTTATTTATTTCCAGAGTGACATAACAGAGTTTTTACCTACCTAGGCACACTCTGACCCTTAACCATTTTATTTTACTTTAAACTGCAACACTTTGGGTTCTCTGAGGTTGGGACCCCCTCCCCAAAACCCCCTTTGTCCCACTCTGAGGTGGGCATGAAGCAGCTTCCAGTACAGTGACTGGAGAGGTAGGAGATACAGGTGATGGAGAAGAGAGAGACTGAGCTGTCCTGATGGCCATGACTCCAGCTGTTCAGCTGAAACCTTTGGCTCTGCAGACCATTCTCCAGCTCTAACTATAAACACTGAGCCTTATCAGTCCTAGAAGAAGACACTGACTGAGAAACTTGCTGTTCATTTCAGCAAGTGCAGCTACTTAGGAGAGACTTAGTTGAAAGCAAAAGTACAAGAGAGAAAATTAGCTTTATCCTGGCTCAAAACAGGACATTCCACCCCTTATTTGTGTCATACTCCAGTCATTACCATCTCTCTTATCCCTAAATACACCTCTACACAAATTATTACTCTCTCTCTATACTAAAACCCACTAAGTTAATTTAGTTTATGATTGCAGATGTTCATCTATTGTAGCAGACTCTTAAAACAAGGAGCAATTGTCACAGTTCATGTCCATGGTCCACAAGTTTCAGGTTGCAGATGTTAACTTCAAGGAAGTTACTGGATGCCAGTCGATGAACCCAGTTCTGGTTTGATCACCACAACATTATCCTGATAAACACTCCCAGAACACCATTAATTTATGCAACAGTTCACATAACATCAATTAATGTGGGGCATGAATTCAAGACCCCCAAAATGCCATGCTTTACTGATTGAGCTAGCCAATCAAAAATTAGGTATTCTCACCCAGTGTTGGATTCCCTTGTGGTACATGTGAGAATCTGACCTCACTGATTTGCAATAGTCTCAAAAGAGCAATTTTAAAGTGAATAGCCCTGTCTGGGGTGGAGGACCTGGCCTGGCCAGAACTGAGCAGGGGGGTGACACCTCAGGAAGAGGTAAGAACTGGGTGGAGACTAGTCTCCTTTTCTGAGGGCCAGCTTTCAATGCTAGGTTGTCCCTCCAGGGTAGAGGAAGCCACCTTGATCGTACTTACTAAGTACCTGGCTAAGGTGGATGGAAAAGAGCAGGGACTGGCAGCTGGAAGAAGATAAGAACTGATGACTGGGTGGGGGGCTACACCCTGCTCCCCTCCAGGCAGCCTGTCTTCAATGATTCTTATGCTAAGGAGCCTGGTTTCTTTGTCAGCTGACTGACAGCTGCCCCTTCAGAACAAAAGGGACTCAGGGGTATATCTGGCTGTCCATGCTGTGGCTGTTTTGTCATCTCTTGACCTACCGCTGTTTTGCATCGGACCCTGTCCAGAATCAGTGCCACCTTGAAGAAACAGCTGGAGTCTCTCTCATTCCTTCTTCCCACTTTTACCTTTTTCTCCCACTTTTCTCTCTCATTCTTTCTTCCCACCTTCTTACCACTTTTCTCTCTCTCTTATATCGTTTCCTCTCTCCCTCTTGCCTGGCTCTATATTTTTGCCTGTGTCAATTGTCAAATAAAGTCTGCTTGCACATGACCTTTCTATGGTTGGACTTTGTTTTGCGGATCCAGAACAAAAATAAATTTTAATGTTACCTTGGACTGTAACTGTACACATTGTACTTCTCCATCTTCCATCATCACCCACCAAGTGTGTCCAGGCCCTTGAGTGAAAGCAACCCAACAAAAGGTTTTGCTTTTGCCTGGGGCAGGAAAATCCCAAATAGTTTTCCCCAGCAGATTCTTTTCATGCACCCAGGCACTTTGTCCCCACCTACTGTGTGTAGAAGGTCTGACTGAGCAGGACCAGCTTGATTGATGATGGAACCCCTGGTGTTAACTAACCAGGTGGCTTTTGCCAAGTGCTTGTCCCAGTTTTTAAAGGTTCCACCACCCATTGTCTTTAAGGTAGTTTTTAACACCTTCCCAATTTCCCTGAGGCTGGTGCATGATAGGGGATATGGTATATCCACTCAATACCACGTTCTTTGGCCCAGTTACTTATAAGACTGTTTTGAAAGGAGTTCCGTTATCTGACTCAGTTCTTTCAGGTGCACCATGTCACCACAAGACTTGTTTCTCTAGACCCAGGATGGTGTTCCAGGCTGTGGCATGAGGCACAGGATATGTTTCCAGCCATCCTCTACTTGCTTCCACCATTGTCAACACACAGGGCTTACCCTGGCAGGTTTGAGGCAGTATGACAGTCGATTTTTCAGGCCTCCCCATACCTATATTCTGACCATCTCCCTTCATATCACAGAGGTTTCAACCTTTCAGCTTGCTTAATTGCAGCACATATGTCACAGTCGTGGATAACCTACGCAATAGCGTCCAAGGATAAATCCACCCCTCGGTCACGAGCCCATCGATATGTTCCATCCCTGCCTTGATGACCTGAAGTGTCATGGGCCCATCTAGCTAAAAACAGTTCACCTTTATGGTCCCAGTCCAGATCTATTTGGAACACTTGAGGAACCTCATCTGCTCATTGGTTTTTTCAATGTTCCTCAGTAGCTTGATCTGAAGGTTCGTGGCCATCTAAGTGATGCACTTTTACATCAAGTTTCTCTAACCCAGCAGCAATGTCTTTCCACAGTTGCCAGTTGTTTTGCTTCCACTGCTTTAACCAGCCCCATAAGGCATTTGCTACCATCCATGAGTCAGTATAGAGATAAAGTCTCAGCCACTTTTCTTGTTCAGCAGTGTCCAAAGCCAATTGGATGGCTTTTACCTCTGCGAATTGACTTGATTCACCATCTCCTTCGTCTGTTTTTGCAACTAGTCGTGTAGGATTCCGTACAACAGCTTTCCGCCTTTGATGGTTCCTACCAGACGACAGGATCCATCAGTGAAAAGAGCATATTTTTTCTCATTCTCTGGTAGTTGGTCGTATGGTGGGGCTTCTTCAGCCCGTTTTACCCCTTTTTCTGGTGGCATTCCAAAGTGTGTGCTTCTGGCCAGTCTGTTACTACTTCTACAATTCCTGGACGATTGAGTCTTCCTATCCTAGCTCTCCATGATATTAAGGCAATCCATTTACTCCATGTAGCATCAGTAGCATGATGAAGGGAAGATTCTCTACCTGTGTACATAAAACCCAGTACAGGTAATCGTGGCACCAGGAGGATCTGTGCTTCAGTACCAATCACTTCGGAAGCAGCTCTAACTCCTTCGTATGCGGCCAATATCTCTTTTTCAGTGGCTGTATAGTTGGCCTCAGAGCCTTTGTAGTTTCGACCCCAAAATACCAGAGGCTGACCTCGAGTTTCTCCTGGAGCTTTCTGCCAGAGGCTCCATGTAGGACCATCACCTCCATCTCCGGTGTAAAGAACATTCTTAATGTCTGGCCCTGTTTGAAATGGTCCAAGGGCCATTGCCTGCACAATCTCCTGTTTAATACTTTCAAAAGCAGCTTCTTGTTCTGAGCCCCATATAAAGTCTTTCTTCTTTCGGGTAACCTCACAGAGAGGTTTCACAGTCTAATTGTAACCAGGAATATGCATACCACCTTGCTGCCTTTGACTCTAGCTCATACTGATGTTCTAGCATGTCCATCACAGCAGCACTTAGTTGTGGTGTAACCTCATTCAGGGCATGATAGTCCACTGCCAGCCTCCACTCTCCATTAGGCTTTGGCACTGGCCATATAGGACTACAGAAGAGTGAGTGAGTCCTGCTGATCACTCCTTGGCTCTCTAGCTGCCAGATCAGCTTGTGAATGGGGATCACAGCATCTCTGTTGACACAATATTGTCGTCCATGCACTATTGAAGTAGCAGTTGGCACCTGCTCGTTTTTAGTTCTCAGCAACCCCACTACAAAGGATTTATGTGAAAGGCCAAGCAAAGCATGCAGCCATTCTGCATTCTCAGTCTTTATAGCTGCAGTACCAAAGGACCACCGGTACCCTTTCGGGTCCTAGAAATCACCTCCCATGAGGTAGTCTATGCCAAGGATGCAAGGAGCATCTGGACCAGTCACTATAGGGTGCTTATGCTGCTTTATTCCAGTGAGGCTCACGTCAGCCTTTACAATAGTCAGTTCTTTAGATCCCCCCGTCACTCCAGAAATAGTGACGGATTCTGTCCCTTTCTGATTCGATGGCATTAGGGTGCACTGTGCACCAGTGTCCACCAAGGCTTTATACTTTTGTGGCTCTAATGTGCCAGGCCATCGAATCCACACAGTCCAATAAATTTGGTTGTCTCTCTCCTCCTGGCTGGAGGCAGGGCACCTCTAAGCTTCAGCACATACAGCATTGTCAGTATGTGCATTACTGGAGTTTGCATCCCCAGTACTCACACCTGATGTACAGGGATCTTGAGTCACCAGCAGATTTGGATCGGGTAACTGCACACTGGAGTCTTGAGCAGCCATCTTTTTAGAAGGACCTCCTTTTGCCTTCGCCTTACTCAGCAACTTAAATACTCAGTCCTGTGGGACAGCAGTAGGTTTCTGATCCCACTTTTTCATGTCCTCTCCATACTCACTCAGGAGTGCCCATAGGATTCCTCTTACTGATTTCTGTTTCTCTCGATTCTGTCTCATAGGAGGGCGTCTCCTCTTAATGGCTGCAACGCGGTGTCCTCCGCTTATCTGAGGAAAAAAGGGTGAATGCAGTTTCTCAGCTGTTCTCTTTACAGCTGAGACCCAATCCCAACAAGGACCTGTGACAGCATCTTCATATTCTCGTGCTGTTTTAATCAAATCACCCACAGTTCTATCCAAATCTCCAGGAACCTATAGCATTACTGATAGTGTATGGTTAAAAGGTGGTGGTGCAGCATGCACAAACCTTTGCAACATAGGTTTAGAACATTGCATGTGATAAGGATCTTCAATGTTTTCATCACATTGATGGGCCTTCTATTTCCTCTTGGTCTCTATTAATCCCCCCTCCATGATAAAGAAAGCAGAGTGCATAAGGGAGAGAGACTTATGGAAGCTAAACGACACAATTTCAATAAATGAGTAATGATAAATAAGAAAAATTACTAAATCTCTACAAATATACAGGAAAATTGATACCACATTCCTCCCCTCTCTCCCCCAGTAACTCTCACATCACCACCACAGGTGCAGGGCAGCCCTGGGAAAGTCCAGGCTGGACTCCTGGAGTCAGCAGCAGTCGGGAGCTGGAGGCAGGGACACACAGATTCAGGCTGGTATGGATCAGGACCACAGGCAGAGGAACGGATGGAATCCTCCCAGGATGCCAAAGCTAACAAGAGTGTTACGATCCGAGTTATTATTTATATTTTGTTTCCGAGGAAAATTCAGCCACTGCTCATAGACAACGCGTGAATTTTCAAAAAAAACCAAGGCTTTATGATTTAAACATGTTACAAGGATTTATTTAGGATTTATACAATTAGTTACTTTGGAGAGAAGAGTCGTTAAGAAGAGAAAAGAAGGAGGGTAATTAAAATGTTATCACCGTCCACAGGCCTTGGCCTCTGGCTGTAGTCGGGTGCGTAGGGTCTGTTGCTCCTGCCGCTTTTCTGTCCCGTAGCTGAAATCGAAGTGCCGAGAGGGGGGGTCTAGAAGAAAGCCACCGCTTCTCCTTTTCTCCTGTGCTTTTTTATACAGGAAAAGAAGAGGGGTCCCTTTTTTGCATAAGTTCCTGATACATACAGATTTCCAGACTTCCTGGAGAGGAGTCATCCTTATCTTTTTGTCTTTTTGGTGTCCTGCTACTTTCATTGTTTTGGTCTCCACCATGCACCAGGAGGTGACCTGATAAGCATTCTTATCTTTTAGGTGTCTGTCAGGCATATGGTGAGGTAAACATATGTTAATTGACAAAATGTTGCAACATAGCAGGGAGAAAAAAAAAAGATTGATTCAAGAGACATATTTTTGTATTTTTAAAGTGTTTACATCATTTCACCCCGTGGTTCTTGAGTCAGGTTTTTTTTTTGCTTTGTTTTTTTTTTTTTAATGTGTATATATATATATATACACACATCCCTATATACACACACATCCCATTTGGTGTGGTTGTGTCGTGTGGCTCTATTTTGTAATCTGTGCTGTTTTAGCAGGCAAATTCCATCTCCGAGGTTTCCATTAAGGAGCAACCGGGAATTTCACCTTGCCTGACATAGTTCTTCCCACCGCACATTTACCTAGCTCAAAAAGCCAGAATATTTTTAACGTGTGTTTGTGGGGGGGATGGTGGTAAACTGTCGTACCACATTTTCCACATCATACATACCTCACCATATCACGTCACCTCACCCCGTGGGTTTTGAGGCTAGGGGAGTGTGTTTTCGGGATCAACAGCTTGATATATATATATATATATATATAAAATATATAATTGTTTTTTCACAAGCATTGGGAAGGTTTGCAACTAGGTATCTAGATATATTACAGACATTTGACAGCTAAAAGGTAGCAGAGAGCCTATATGAAAGGTTACAAAGAATCAACTTAATAGGAGTAAGGTATGTGCCCGTACAAAGCAATTGTGTCAGGTAGTGACATGTACAACATGTGTAGAAAGAAAGGTAAAATATTGACGGTTACAGAATCTTAGCAATTAAATGAGAAGGAGAAGATGTCGATTATAAATGAGAGCTAATAATAACGATAGCCATAGTAATAAAAATTATAAGAATTACAATAATTATAAAATAAGATATAATGCAATAATCATAAGGACATAGCATAGGTCTATTTCATACACATATAAAGTACATCTGATATTATACCACCAATAAAATGTATTACAGGTAACAGCAATCCAGGAGCAATCATGGACAAAATCATGATGTTATAAATTACTTTACCTAGACTAAAGAGGTGGCTAGCCTCCCAGCCAGCAGTAAGTAATTTCTTCCAGTGTCAGTTTCAGAGTAGCCAAGTCTGAAACTGTACACCAGGGGTGTTTTGCTTTGATGTCCTAGGATTACTGATGTCTGTAGTCACGTTAATTCAACCTCATTCTGTCCTACTACACAAAACCTAATTATACAAAGGACAAAAAAAAAAAAAAACAACATTGATTTACAGTACACAGGGTAAAAGATAACTTAAACCTTATTCCACACAGATTATCCAGTTTGTGCTAATTTTGTGCTGTTTATTATTCATGTCAATTGCTACCCACGTGTTTGAATTCAGAGGATTTTGCAAAATGAGTTTAATTCTACCTATGTTAGGTAAATTCACACAAACAGCTTGGCCTGGCTGCAAGGTTCCTCTGAAATTCCTGGGAGGCTGCTTCTCAGTGTCGTTATCTTGATTAGGCGACAGGGGAAAGAATGCTGTCATTCTGGGACACCTGTTCGCACCCCACCTATTATTGACCATGGCAATAGCATAATTGAGTCTGTCATGCCAGTTACTCTTGTGAGGCCTAATGAGTTTTTTAAGTAACCCATTTGTTCGTTCAACAATGCTGTTTGCCTGGGGATGAGAGGGAATATGAAATGCCCAGTTAGTATTTTCACTTTTTGCCCATTGCTGGACCAGGTGAGAAGTGAAATGAGTACCATTATCAGACTGAATACTAGTAGGTTTAGGCAAAATTCCAAAAATTTTCTTCAGGAAAGATACAGTGTTTTCTCCATTTGCTTTTGCATACGATTCTGCACAAGTTAACCCAGAGATAACCTCCACAATTACAAGAACATACTGTTTATTTCCTGACCTTCGGAAGGGTCCTATATAATCTATCTGCCAAGTAGACCATAATGTTTTACCATCTCTGAGATGTAAATTGTCAGCAGAGGATGTTCTCCCAACCGAATTTTACACAAATCACATAAGGAAATTATTGCTTTACATTGTTCTCGTGATACAGACCAACCACAAGATTGTGCTTCTTTATACAAATCAAAAATACCAGAATGACCCCTTTTGCAATGAAGCCATTCTAATAATTTTCCCCATTCTTGGACTTCACCTTGATTGAGAGCATCTCTGATTTCAATGACATTAATTCTTGCCAATTCATCAACTTGGTTATATTTGCTGGCTTCATCTTTCAGATCGGATTGGTGAGAAGGTACCCAGACTACATGAAAACTGGGATTTTGTTTTGCAATTTGTAGAATTTCCTTCCACTTCTCTGTATGCCATACAGGCACTCTATTAATTTCCCAGTTATTATTTTCCCAAAATGTCACCCATTCTACACAGCCTTTAAAGACAGCAAAAGAATTTGTATAGATATATACAGGTTCCTTAGTGGCTTTTTCTTTTACAAATACATTCAAAACAGCATCCAGTTCGCCTGCTTGTGCACTTCCGTCACCTTGATTTATTATTTGTTCACCTGTGAAAGGTTTAATTGTGGCAGATTTAAAAAACCATACGTTTCCTTCCCTTCGGGAAGAAGCATCTGTGAACTAGGCTGTAGTCATATCACTTTTGTATTTGGGGGCTTCTTTAATAGGGCTAGGAGTTTTCATTATTAAATCTTTTTCATCTGTGGATTCAATGGGTTCTTGAATTTTCAGAAGCTTATCAGGGCCTTCCTCAATTTGGAAAAGCTCAGCAAAATATTCAGTCTGGCTATACCATTTTCTAATTGTGCCTTTCTGAGAAATTCCTTCAGGAGGTGGCTTTCCAGACAATACCTGGTTAATCACCTTAAAAGCCCCTTGCAGGATTACTTTTTGTTTTTTAATTATCTTGTTTATCTCCTTAAGTGTCATGCTGACTGTAAGCAGAGCCTTTTCCAGGACCGAATACCGCTTCTCTGAGTCCTTTAATGACTGAGAATAAAACGATATGGACCTGGAGGCTCCAGCTGGACCCCTTTGCCAAAAGTGATAAGATAACGCACTGGAAGAAAAACCCCATTCGATTGTTATCGGGTCCTCTGGGTGAAGAGGTCCCAGGGTTTGAAAGGTCTGTGCCTCCAGGAGTAAGAGTTTTAATGCCTCATCATGACTTTGATTCCATTCCCAGTGTCAGTGTTTCTTTAACAAGTCGTATAATGGCCAAGCAATGATTGACAGGTCAGGTATGTGCTTTCACCAATATTGCTAAGTTCCCATAATTTCTTGTAATTCCTTTTTATTTGTGGGTGCCTTTATTTCTCCCAGGTGAGAGAGACTATCTGTAGGGATATTCCATGTCCCACCTTTCCATTTGTTTCCTAGAAATTTTGTTTCCTGGGATGGAGGTTGTCTTTTTTCCTCAGGTATTTCAATTTGTAAGCTTGTTAAGTGCCCAATTATGGCATCATAATGTGAGCAATCCTGACTCTTTAGTTTTAGTTAGAGTAAACTAAGGGCCTTGAGACCCAGTTGCAAGGTTACTGAAAGATGAGCTATGGGAAAAAGATAAGGGAACTGGCAGTAGAAAAAAAGAATAACAGGATAATGAGGAAGCCAGCAGAAGTTCTGTGAGAACAGGATTTGTGGCCAAGATATAGCCACCTGCAAGATATCGTTATATAAACAAGGGCTCTATATAAAGCGAGTGTCCACTGTTAATAGACGACTTCACTTTAACCATATTGGTGACTACGTGTTGTCCTTAGGCCTCTGCGGAATTTTCCCACATTTGGCGCCCAAACAGGGACCCTCTCGCTGTTGCTTCCGGGAGCGATGAAGACAGCTGGAATGAGAGGGTAGCGAGAAAGCCAACCGAAGGAACGGTGCGGCAGGAGCGGAGAAGCCAGTCGAAAGGAGACTGCTGCCCTGGCGGTCTGTGTAGCTGGTGCCTGGTTACGGAACGAAAGAGGTACCTCAGAATTGAAGAATCTTGCCAAGAAAAAGGTGAGTGTCTGGGGAGGAGATGGGGTCTACACTCTCTAAAGAAGAAGAGGCAGTAGTATAAGCTCCTCCAATGTATTCTCTCTAAGAGAGGTTTATCATACGAAGGCAGGACCTTACGTGAATTACTGAAATGGGCACGGGATAAAGACTTGATCCCCTCGATGGGTACAGTTTTTGAGTTACCTACTTGGGAAGCCATAGGTACTGCCCTATGGAATAAAATTAGAGATGGAGATAAGGAGGCACAACACTTAGCGACACTCTGGAAATTGATTAGAGAAACCTTAAAAGAAATGAAAAGTGAAAGAGCAGCAGCCTCAGCATTTGCTGCCTTAACACCTGATCTACCAATACCGATGAATGCTCAAAATATGGACTTGACCTCTAAACAGTTATTTGAGACACCTAAAATACCCCCACCAGCACCTGAAGGGACTATACTGATTCAAGCTCAGCCAACTGTGCCAATTGACCCTGGGGGGTCGGATGAAAAGCAAAAATGGGACTGAGAAGCAAAACGAAAAGCGACCGAAAACACCACCAGAATCGTTGGAGGACCCAGAGGGAGAGAAGCCGGAGAACACAGGCGAGGAACCTTGGAATGCGGACCCCCCCCTCCTGCCTGCCTGCCACGGCTCCCGAACACTCTGCCACTGCTGCCTTCCTCTCCACCTCCAATGCCTGATTTATCTTCTTGACCACAGTTGCCATCAATTAATCCTCTGCTTCACCTGTCAACACCATCAGTGCCTGCTATAGAGCAACAACCAAGGAAAGAACTGGGACTCGGAGACAAGCAACTCAGGGAACTGCTGAAGAAACTGAAACAACTGGAGACCAAGGATGAGTATACCCCTGAAAAAACCCTAGTTTTTTGCTCCGGGGAACACCCTGAACAACCCAGGGGCACTAATCCATTTTTACCCCCTGATCCGTTCCCTATCCCTGCTCCTACTTCCCTTAACCCTTTAACACCCACTGCTCCACCTCTTCCAGATCCAACATGGGGGTGGGGGGTAGGTGGAAGTGTGTATCCAGTAACTAGATGGAAGGGAATTATTCGAAATGCTATACTTGAAGGGGAAATGGTTCCCAATATGGTTCCAATGCTTTTCCAGTGATTGTGGGACCAGGAGGAGGAGGTCAATGGGTCACATTTGATTGGAAAATGATAAAAGAAGCCAAAGCTGCCATTACGCAGTATGGTTTGAAATCGTCATTTGCTCAATCTATTTTGCAACATCTTTTTACTGCTCAATTGTTGACGCCATATGACACAAAAATGCTCATTAATACTCTGTTAACTCCTTCTCAACAATTGCAATTGCATCATAAATGGCAAATGCTGTGTGAAAATGCAGCTGTGATTCCTAGACAGAACACCGATGCATTATACGGGGTGCAAGCACAAATGTTACTCTGTGCTTGTCCTTTTGTACATGCAGATTTGCAGGCATGGTTTCAAGCTGAAGTGTTACAACTTTCACAAGAATTGGCGTATAAAGCTTTGCAAACTGTGCATGATCCTGCACAAGCAACTCCCTCTTTTACAAATATTAAACGAGGGAGCAGAGCCATATCCAAAATTTGTGGATCACTTATATTCAGTGGTAATATCACATCCCGACTTGACAGAAGAGATGAAAACAAAATTTTTTATATGTCAGCATACGACAATGCTAATGAAAAAACTAAATGTGCATTAGGACTACTCTCAAAAGGTGCTACAGCAGCCCAATTGTTAGAAGCTTCTGAGCAAATGCTAGAAGCAGATAAAGCTGCTTAAGGACCATCATTGCAATATGGTTCTCAATATTGATTTATATTGTGGTGCATGGTGCACTGGTGTTTCATACAGAGATAAAAAAAAAAAAAAAAACCAAAAAAACTTGGTAATTACACTTGAGTTTTGGTTTGGGAGATTGAACCACTTCATTTTGTTTCAGGCTGACTCCACCAGATTTTAGTAGCAATAGCATTTCATTTTTGAATCTTCTAGTGGTTGTTGTTAATTTTCCTCATATATAGGTCAGCAGTAAGAAAAAAAAAACCAAACAAAAAAAACCCAAAAAACCCCACAGTTATGAGAACGAGTATGCCTTTTCAGAGGCCGAGAGTTGCGGCGGGGAGTGAGAGCTGCTCCTGGTACAGAGAGCACCCCCACTCCTGCCTCCGCAGCCACTTCTCGCCCCCCCTCACACAAGGGCACAACTCAGATACGGCTGGTGAGCATTGCCAGTGTATCTGTTACAGCTGCAGCTGCTGTCTCTACCCCCACAGACACTGCTGCTGCTCAGAAAATGAGCCCTGCTGCAGACACCACAGCAGGAAAAAAAAAAAAAAAAGGGGGGGGATGGGGAGGGGGGAAGGAGTGTGCCTTTGCTGTTTAAAGGCTTGGAATTCTGTCTCTAAACAATTTTATTAGGCCTTTTTGAGCCTCAAGTTGGCACCCATGGAGGAAACTAGGACTCCACTGTGCCGTGACCCGGGAGGGGTCTGGGGACGCTTTTGGGGCCCCCCGACGAATTTTTGTCGGATAAGCCTTCTCTACCCTCTTGGTTCTATCCACCAGTGGACACCAGACCTTCCTCATACTAAAAAGGTATTTAAGTCCTTCCACTGCAGTGTGAAATGTGCTTTTCATATTGTATTGATAATAGGTTCTTGTTAATGTTGTAATTCATGTGATTGTTTATATGTTGATTATGGGATCCCTCATCTATATGTTGATTGTTGATTGTGCTATTCTGTTGCATATACTGGGTTAAATGAATGGTTAAATCGCTTAAGGATATGGGGATAGCTTAGAGATTTAATTAGACAAGGTTTATCAATTATATTATTTATTATTGGTTTTGGTGCTTCCGTATTATTAGTATGTTTTTTATGGCAGTGTATTATTAGCATGTTATCTCACGTGATGAAGTAAGTCAGGATTGCTCAAAAACAGAAAGGGGGATATGTTGGGAAACTGTCTGGAAGAAAACAGACATGTGAGCAATCCTGACTATTTAGCTTTAGCTAGAGTAAACTAAGGGCCTTGAGACCCAGTTGCAAGGTTACTGAAAGATGAGCTATGGGAAACAGATAAGGGAACTGGCAGCAGAAAAGAAGAAATAACAGGATAATGAGGTAGCCAGCAGAAGAGCTGTGAGAACAGGATTTGTGTCCAAGATATAGCAACCTGCAAGATATCGTTATATAAACAAAGGCTCTATATAAAGCGAGTGTCCACTGTTAATAAACGACTTCACTTTAACCATATTGGTGAATGCGTGTCGTCCTTTAAGCCTCCGCGGATTTTTCCCACACCTTACCACATAGTCTATATCAGTTTCCAAAGCTAACCTGCCAAATTGTCTTTTTAATTGTGTCAGCTCCAGAGGAGAGTATGGAAATTCCTTATGGGTAACTTGCTCTTGTCCTGTATCCAGTTCATGTGTATGTTCTGCTCTGATTACGGGATGCAGACGCTTATGTGTTATAGGCATGCTCTCATCTTCTGAACTATCAGAAGACTCATGGCAGGAGGAAGACTGTGCAGAGGCCTTCTCGCTCATTACAGCGAGTTGCCTGACCTGTTTCTCCAATTTATCAACTCTCTTAGCCCCAGATTTTATAAATGTGCTGACCCACTGGCGTAATTCAGCCACTTCTCCCTCGGGCGGGTTAACAGCCTGAGGGGGAGTTCCTGTTTGCGTGTTGGCAACTTTTGGCTGTGGCTTTGTCTTTAAGATGGAGGGTCTGCTTTTCCCCCTTTTGGGTGCAAAACGCATTGTTTTTTTACGGGGTCTTTCAGGAGAGACATACTCCCCATTGTCTGTTGTATATTCAGAGGCAGATGGAGCACCGTCTAGCATCGGATTCGGGTTAGTACAGATTTCAGAATTTGATTTCCCTGGCAGCTCCTCAGATTTTACGTCACTTTCAATATTTTCTAATTTTTGGCGCAATTCTTCGTTCTTTTGCCAAATTTTAGTAGCCAAGGCGAGAAAGGCACGAGCATAGAAAAAATCTACACCCATTTTTTTCAATTTTTTCTTAATGTCTTTCTCCAGAGCGGATTTGTTTTCCAAACTTGTTATCGTTTTAGCAAGGGAAATAAAATCTCTACTCTTATAATCTTTATAAAGCGCATCATAGAGAATTTTCTACGGGGTATAGTTAAGGGTTTTGAGGAACTCCCTGAATGGGCGAATCAAAGTGATTTCACTAAATTCATTTTCGTCATAGGAGGTCAAACCACTAGAGCTAGCAGAACACATTATAGACTCCATTTAAATTGTTTTAAATTTTCTTAAGGGTTAGTTTTGCAATTCAGGCGTCAGTCTAAGAGCAGGCTCTGATATTTTCCTCAATTTGATCCTGTTCGTGATGCCAATAAAATGTTGCGATCCGAGTTATTATTTAGATTTTCTTTGCGAGGAAAATTCAGCCACTGCTCATAGATGACACGTGAATTTACAAAAATAACAAGGCTTTATGATTTAAACAAGTTACAAGGATTTATTTAGGATTTATACAATTAGTTACTTTGGAGAGAAGAGTCGTTAAGAAGAGAAAAGAAGGAGGGAGTAATCAAGATTTTATCACCGTCCCGTCCACGCACCTGGCCTCTGGCTGTAGTCGGGTGCGTAGGGTCTGTCGTTCCTGCCACTTCTCTGTCCCGTAGCTGAAGCCGAAGTGCCGAGAGAGGGGGGGTCTAGAAGAAAGCCGCCGCTTCTCCTTTTCTCCTGGGCCTTTTTATACAGGAAAAGAAGAGGGGTCCCTTTTTTGCTTAAGTCCCTGATACATACAGATTTCCAGACTTCCCGGAGATGAGTCATCCTTATCTTTTAGTCTTTTTGGGTGTCCTGCTACTGTTATTGTCTTTTGTCTTCACCATGCACCAGGAGGCGACTTGATAAGCATTCTTATCTTTTAGGTGTCTGTCAGGCATATGGTGAGGTAAACACATGTTAATTGACAGCATGTTGCAACATAGCAGGAAAAAAAAAGATATGTTTTTGTATTTTTAAGGAGTTCACATCAGGTGTCATCTGGAAACTTACTAAGGAAGCCCTTGATCCCCTCATCTAGATCATTGATGAAGATATTTAACAGGATCGGCCCCAAATCTGAGCCCTGGGGAACACCACTGGTGACCGGTTGCCAACTGGATGTAACTTTGTTGGCTATGACTGTGGGCCCTGCCATGCAGCCAATTTCTAACCCAACAAAGAGTATACGTCTCTATGCCATGAGCCACCATCTTCTCCGGCAGAATGCTTTGGGAGACTGTGTCAAAGGCTTAACTTAAGTCCAGGTAGACACCACCCACAGTCTCCCCCTCATCCACTAGGTGGGTCGCCTGGTCATAGAATGAGATGAGGTTGGTGAGGCAGGACCACCAGCCTTTCCTGAACCCATGCTGGTTGGGCCTGATCCCCTGACTGTCCTGAATTTTGCATGTAAGCACATTCAATATGAACCACGCCATCATTTTTCTTGGCACCAAGGTTAGGCTGAAAGACCTGCAGTTTCCCGGATCCCCCTTAAAGCCCTTCTTGTAGATGGGCCTCACATTGGCAAGCCTCCAGTCATCTGGGACCTCCCCTGTTAACCAAGATTGTTGATAAATGATGGAGAGAGGCTTGGTGGGCACCTCTGCCAGCTCCCTCTTGGGTGGTTCCCATCTGGCCCCATAGACATGTGGGTGTCCAGGTGCAATAGCAGGTTGTTAACTGATTCCTCCTGGATTATGGGGGGATTGTGCTGCTCCCTTATCTTCCAGCTCAGGGGGCTAAACACCCTGGGGGGGGCTGGTCTGACTATTAAAGACAGAGGCAAAGAAAGCAGTAAGTACTTCATTGTTTTCCTCATCCTTGGTTGCAATGTTTCTCCATGCATCCAATAAGGGATGGAGATTATCCTTGGCTCTCTTTTTGTTACTGATGTATCTGTAAAAACTTCTTTTGTTTTCCTGTATGGCAGCAGCCAGACTGAGCTCCAGATGGGCTTTTGCCTTCCTATTTTTTTTTCTGTATGGCCTAACTAGATACCTGTACTCATCCTAGGATGCCTGTCCCTTCTTCTAAAGGATGTAAACTATCCTATTTTTATTCTGACTCCCAGTGAAAGCTCCTTGTTCAGCCAGTCTGGTCATCTTCCCTGCCATTTTGTCTTACAGAGAATGGAGACAGCCTGCTCCTGTGCTTTCAAGATTTCCTTCTTGAAGAGCGTCCAGCCTTCCTGGACCCCTTTGTCCTTTAGGACTGTCTCAACCAGTGTCCTGAACAGGCTGAAGTCTTCACTTTCAAAGTCCATGGTGGAGGTTTTGCTAATACCCCCTCCTTACTTTACCTAGGATTGAGAACCTGACCATTTTGTGGATGCTAAGCCCAAGATGTGTTGCGTGGAGTGAGTCTCGCCGTGGGCGCGAGCTCGGTTCGTGAACAGAGTCAGTCGAGCTAATGTCGGTTCGGCTAGTATCAGGGAGCTAACTTTGATCCGTCCGGCTCTGGAAACCTCTCCGGAAGCCACACCCTACCTAACCCGGGCATGCGCCTCTCGGGCCAGTCCCAGCTGGCACAGGCGGGGCGGGCACCTGCCGCCTACAAAGATGGTCCTGACCACTACAACCCCCAACAGTCCTTCCCTCTTTGTTAACAGCAGATCTAGCAAGGCACTTCCTCTGGTAGGCTCACTTACCAGCTGTGTCAGGAAGTTATCTTCCATGCACTCAAGGAACCTCCTAGCCTGTCTCCTCTCTGCTGAGTTATATTTCCAGCAGACATCTGGTAGGTTGAAGTCCTCCACCAGAACAAGGGATAGCGCTATTCAGACCTCTGCCAACAACTTGTAGAATAACTTGTCTGCCTCCTCATCCCAGTTTGGTTGTCTATAAGACACCCAAATGAATATCCTCCTTATTTGCCTCCCCCCCATTCTTACCCATAGACACTCAACCTTATCATTACTATTATCAAGCTCCATGCAATTCAAACAGTCCTTAACATACAGAGCTACCCCACCACCTCTCCTTCCCTGTCTATCTTTTCTGAAGAGCATATAGCCATCCATTGCAGCATTCCAATCATGAGAGTTGTCTGACCATATATTTGCAATGGCATATAAATCATAGCTGTCCTGCTGCACAATGGCTTCTAGGTCTTCCTGTTTGTTGCCCATGTTGTGTGCATTGGTGTAGATGCACTTGATCTGAGCTATTGGTTTCACCCCTAGCATTGCCATGCTACTCCGAGGCTTTTGTCTAGTAGGCCTGGTTTTGTCCCCTTCTCTCTTCAAACCTAGTTTAAAGCCTTCTCGATGAGCCCGGCCAACTCCTGGACAAAATTCCTTTTCCCCCTTGTGGATAGTTCTGCTCCATCCTGTGATAGCAGGTCCAGTGTCATATAAACATCCCCGTGATCAAGGAACCCAAAATTCAACCAATGGCACCAGCCTTTAAGCCATGTGTTGATCAGCTGTGATTTCCTGTTCCTTTCAGCATTCTCTGCCACTGAAGGAATTGAGGAAACCACCACCTGTGCTTTCAGTCCCTCCACCATTTGGCCCAGCACCCTGAAGACCCTGTTGATCGCCTTAAGACTTCTCTTGGTATCTGATCACTACCCACCTGTATGACCAGTAGTGGGTAGTAATCAGAGGGTCATACGAGAGCTGGGAGCTTCCTGGTTATATCTCTTACCTGGGCCCTAGGGAGACAGCAGACTTCCCTGTGGGATGGGTCTGGCCGGCACACCGGGCCCTCTGTTCCCCTCAGAAGGGAATCCCCTATAACATTTGGCCTCTGTTGGGAAACGGCGAGGAAAACTCGTGCAACCAATATGGTTGATAAACAAGCTTTGACTTTATTGCGCAGTAACTTTCACTTATATAGTGTTTCTGTGACCACACCCCCGCCACCACACAACAACATAACGTTTTATTGGACACCCGGTGTGTTTACCTGTAGCACAGCGAATCCCTGGTGCAGGTAGCACAGAATTATGGGCCGATCTAATTGGCCCCTCAAACATGGGGTTGGGCACGGCAAAGGGGTCACACCCCCTATCTCTTCGGGAACATTCAGGAACATTCTCTAACATTCTCCAACATATCCCCCTTTTTCTTTTTGCACAAGCCCATGTTTGGTTAAAGACTTTTGCAGTGCTAATTCTCAAGCAAACATAATACAAACAACAAAACATGCAGAACCTAAGAATACAATCAATATCATAATGCCCTTTTGAAACAGTCTAAAAACTACTCAGTTAACAAATCAAACAAATTGGCTAACACGTTATCAACTGGATTTTGTTCCCTTAATCAAGTGTAAATCGACTTCGCATTTATGACATGTCTCCGTTTCACACAATCACTCATACACACGCACTCTCAAACAGAGCTCTGTTCAATATTAGGAAGGTCTGGCGTCCACTAGTGAAGAAAGCCAAAGGAGGGATAGGAGAGGCTTATCCGACGGAATCTTGTCGGGGGGCCCATATAAGCGTCTACAAGTCACACCGGCTCATAGCATGATGGAGTCCTAGTTCCTTCATAGTTGCCAAATTAAAATGCAATAAAAACCTAGGACTGCAACATTCAATCACTGCATTCATGACGGGCGAAGTCTAAATGGAGTGTAGGCACCCCTTTTTTTTTTTCAAGCTCTGGGTGTTGCAGCATAACAAAATTTCATGCTCCATTTTTTTATAGGAAATCAGGTTGAAAAGCTGATCTACAGAATCAATTTGTCAAAACTGGCTAAGCAGAAAATGCATCAGCTCAGTTTGAGAGTACTCTGTCAATTTTACGCCATCTGCTATCTTTTGGGCTATTCCTGATGTCATGGTTATAAAAACAGAGTGCTCATGCAGGTTAATTTACAGTGAACTCTCCTTGTAAATTTTACATTCTCCACTTGTTCAGAAGAGCAGGTCAATAGTCTCCACATTGCCTCACAAAGCAATTACAGACCAAATAGGGAGAAAACTTGATTCGCCAGGAGATTTTTAGCAGAACAAAAACTGGATTTAGCAAGACAAGGAGTCAGAACTTCAATTCCATGACAAACAGAATTATTGTCTCTCATTTTGTAGGAAACAAGTTGCATTGTAAAGATTAATCAAGTCCTTTTACTCCATATTAACATTATGCAGCAACCAATATGCGTGGCTACATAAAAAGAATCTTCATGAGATGTTTTGCTGCAAAGTTGATTTCAGTAATTCACGCCAATGATAAAATCATCTGGCTCATTGCCAGAAATAAATTAAAAAAAAAAAATAGCTTCAGGAGCAAATAACACTGACTCATACTGTGCTCAAGCACTAATCAACAAAATCTTTTAAACTACACAGGGGTGAAAAAAAAAAAATCATAGCAGCTTTGTTATCTTACTTGTGACACCTAATTTAAATCTCAGGCATTACCTCTTTATATAAGCATAAATATGTAGCCTTCTACACTTTTTTATGATGCGATTACAAACACAAAAATGTTATACTAGAAAGCAAGAGCTAGTTCAAGGAATTTCAGACTTCGAAATCAGCAAGATACAAAGCTAAAATTCGTATGTTCCACTTCAAGTTATGAATACTTTCACTAAAACATAAATATTTTAACATATATTAACTTTTTCTGACATTCAAAATTGTAAAGTCAATATGGCAGAATTATTGTTAAAAGCACATATTTACAAAAATTCTTTTTTCCATACATAAAGTATTTGGCATAATTATAACAATCTTACTGCATACACACCTGTTTGTGCGGGAGCGGCAAAGAAAATGCGTGCAACCAATATGGTTGATAAACGAACTTCTGGTTTATTGCGCAGCAACTTTCGCTTATATAGTGCTTCCGTGACCACGCCCCCGCCACCAACATAACCTTTTATTGGACACCCGGTGTGTTTACCTGTAGCACAGCGAATCCCTGGTGCAGGTAGCACCAGAGTATGGGCCGATCTAATTGGCCCCCCAAACATGGGGTTGGGCACAGTAAAGGGGTCACACCCTCTATCTCTTTGAGAATATTCAGGAGTATTCCCCAACATTCTCCAAACCTCTCTAACATTCCACAACATATCCCCCCTTTTTTTTTTGCACAAGCCCATGTTTGGTTTAAAATTTTGCAGTGCTAATTTTCAAACAAATATACTGCAAATAACAAAACGTGCAAAACTTAAGAATACATACAATAATATAATGCCCTTTTAAAACAATCTAGAAACTACTCAAACCACTCAATGACTCAAACAGACTGATACATTCAAAGTTATAATGCCCTTCTAAAATAATCTAACAACTATGCAAACCACTCAAGTAATGAATCAAATTGGTTAACAAGTTATCAACCAGATTTCATTGTCTTAATCAAGTAAGAGTCAACTTCGCATTTATGACGTATCTCTATTTCATACAATCATTCATACTCACACACTCTTTAACAGAGCTCTGTTCAATATTAGGAAGGTCTGGCGTCCACTAGTGCAGAGAGCCAAAAGAGGGATAGGAGAGGCTTATCTGACGAAATGTTGTTGGGGGGCCCCTATAAGCATCTCCAGGTCCCACCGGCTCATAGCATAATGGAGTCCTAGGACATTCATAGTTGCCGAATTGTGTTAAATTTAGGATTGCAACATTCAATTACTACATTCATAACGGGCGAAGTCTGGTTTTTGTGGGTTTTTTTGGTTTTTTTGTTTGTTTGGTTCTTTTTTGTTTGTTTGGTTTTTTTTCACGTTTTAAAAAGCAGGTTTTTTTTTATTATTTTTCTTCTCTCTTGATTTTTTCTTCTTTTCTCTTCTTCTTTTCTCTCTTTCTTTTCTCTTTTTTTTTTTGTTTTTTTTTTTTTTGTTTTTTTTTTCATCTTGTAACTTCTTAATATACTTGTTATGTAACTATTCACAACCTTTTGGTACTTAATAGAGGTCCATGTCATTGTACCTCAAACCATTCTTCAACAAAACCTTTATCTTTTTAATAATATTAACAGCTTTGGCAAATAACTTCTTAAGTATCGCTAACATACAACTAAAACACATCAAAGTTATCAATATAATACAAAGTACGAGCAAACCAGTCTTACATAAACTTTGAATCCATCCGGTGAGGCCAAACCAATTGACTAATTCATCTATACCAAAAAATCCTACATCTTGCTTGATATTTTGAGTATGTTCTACTAACTGTTGTATCTACTTATGTATCGATTTAGAGTGATCACTCAAGTTCATACCACACATACCATCAAAATCTTTACAACCATGGCCATGAGCTAAAAACAAAAAAAATCAATAGCAGCTCTATTTTCTAATACTGTATGCTGTACAGAAGATAAATCATCAGCTAATTCAGATAATACCTTGCTGGTATCACTAGCATACTTTACCACCCAACAACTCCTCCAGGTTCCGATGTGCACGAGCGGCAGCTGTTCCCGGCAAAAAAAAATAGAAGTAACGATCACCTGCCATTTGGACCAAAGGTTAACATCATCATCACATCCCTGTGCTAGTATTTGGGCCAGGCCTCGCTTCTACCGCACACGATGGGTACTGTTCCGGTGTGCGTGAGGCATAGCTAAGCTCAGTTGACCAATGGTGCAAGGCCCTCCAACAGGACGGGACGGTATACCTGACCATGCCCGATCTCCGCAAATTAAAAAGTACCCTGATGGTAATTTCCTAGGAAGCTGTGTCCCAGGCAATGGGTTAGTAGCACCACGGAGGGTGTAGTTGCACCATTGGCTGAAATTGCCAATTGGGAAAACATTGGTAGTAATGCATTGTCTCCCCATGACTTCTGTGCAATCAGTGGACAAGCTACTCATCCAGAGACAATAAGTGGCATTTAGAGAGTCTACAAGGCTTAATTCTTGGGGATCGGGCCCAACAGGCAGACGACTAACCCAAGTGTCGTAGTCACTTAAGCACACAACTAGACTGGCCTTGGTGGAACATAGACTCTCAGTGTGAAATTGCACTTGTGTGCGATTCATAGCTGCTTGAAACACTGGCCAAGTTTCTTCAGAGGCTGGTACACCAACTAAATAAGTAATAAAAGGCGATTGGGGTGTCGCTAGACTGGCACAAAAGGAAGTGGTGTTAAGCTGACGCGCAAGGGTAACCCAGACATTCTGTCGAGGGTCGAAGTTCGGGAAGGCAAAACAATCAAAGTTTAAAATGACAATGAAACCTATGATGAAGTCAACACGGCAGTTTCTATCTTTGAACATGTTGAGCACTTAATACGGCTGTCTTTGCTCTTGAGCTTATGCTTTCAAATTCGGCGGAGCAGGTGCTGGTTGAGTCCACTTGCTGGGAACCTACAAGGTACCTGTAGATGTGGAAACACACGTGACTTTTGCCTAAATATTTAACCTCTGCTGGTCCTTGCCATATACCCGTTGTGGGGTCCCTGTAGGTCACATACAGTGGGGCTTCCGAAGGGTCAGCTTGTTGGGCTATTGTCCCATGAACATATGCTGGCGCTAACTTTTGGTCCCCGAATATACACAGATAATTCAAGACAAATAGAGTCTTTGATAATCGCTCCTGTGGGACTTGTAAATCTGTGAATTTCGTCAGGTAGTCTTTTAATGTTTGATTTGCCCTCTCTACTATAGCTTGACCTGCTGGCGGGTGGGGAATGCCTGTAATGTGCTTGATTCCCCACTGTTGAAAAAATTGAGCTAACTTGCCGCAAGTATATGCCGGTCCATTATCAGTCTTTATCTGCTCCGGCACACCCATGGCGGCGAAACAAAGGATGAGATGTCGCATCACTTGCAACGCTTTCTCACCAGACTGAGCTGTAGCCCAGATAAAATGACTAAAAGTATCAATAGTGACATGAACATATTTAAGCCTTCCAAATTCTGGTACATGAGTGACATCCATCTGCCATCTTTCATTCGGACCAAGACCTCGGGGATTAACTCCGAGGCCGGGACCAAGTCCCTTTTTGTTACACTGTGGGCAGGCTTTTACGATGCCTCTGGCCTCATCCATGGAAATCTGGAAGTGACGGTGCAGTCCTCTGGCGTTCTGAGGGAAGGTAGCATGCGCATTTCTCACCTTAGTAAGTTCGTCCATGGGTACAGATAGCGAAATCAATCTGTCTGCTCGGGCATTGCCTTCTCCTAGGCCATCAGACCATTAATGACTCCGAATATGAATGATAGCATAAGGTTGATCTCTGTTGGATGGCAGTCCGCAGCTGACGAAATAAGTCATTTAATCGCCAGCTTGCGACGTCTTTGAGATATGCGTCCTCAATTCGCTGTACAACTCCCACAGCATATAGGGAATCTGAGACAACATTAAGACGTACATTCAGCCAGCGTGAAAAGGCGTAAACAATGGCTGCCAACTCTAGAGTCTGTAGGGTATCGTCCTCTTGTGAGGACAGGAGTTCATGGCACCATTGCTCTTTGTCTTGCCATGTCACTGTGGCTAGTTGTGAACGTTTTTCTGCATCGGTAAAGACCGTTAGTGCATCTTGAAGGGGTTCCTCAGATCGTTTTGGAACAGGAATCCATTCATGCAGGGACATCCACCTTAACACAGTAGACCGCAATGGGGAGATATCAATGGTTTGCGGTGCTTCTAGGAGACTTGACTGTAGGTCTGGAGAGTGCTGCAAATACCAGTCCAACTCTCCTTGCTTCATTGGAAGATAAATTGTGCTAGGTTCATCTCCAGTAATTTGTATAATACGGGTTCAGCCTTTACAAATTAGAAGAGCCAATACCTCAATCTTTGTTTGGATTGTAGTTTTTGGCTGTAGTGGTCCGAAGATCCATTCTAACCCACGGATATCAGCAGACCTAGTCTCCCCCTTTTTCTTTTTGGACTGCGTGAGAGCTCCGAGTAAATGTTTACCCGTAAGGATGGTTAGGTCTATGGGTAAGTTTATGCTGTGCTATTAGGATGTCATCCATGTAATGATAAATTAAGGCACCTGGCCATGCTTGCCGTACTGGCAATAATGCTGCATCTACAAACAACTGACACAAAGTAGGGCTGTTTTTCATGCCCTGTGGGAGCACTACCCACTCAAATCGTGAAGCACGGGCTTCGCTGTTGAGGGCTGGGAGTGTAAATGCAAATCGCTTTGTGTCTTGTGGGTGTATGCATATGGTGAAGAAGCAGTCTTTTAGGTCTACTATAAGTAGATGCCAGCGCTCTGGAAGCATCGTGGGGTTAGGCATTCTGGGCTGAAAAGCTCCCATTGCTCCCATCTGGGAATTAACTGCACGTAAATTATGTAGTAAACAGTGCCTGCCAGACTTCTTTTTAATTACGAAGATTGGAGTATTCCAAGGGCTAGTTGATGGTTGTATGTGCCTTTGCTCTAGCTGTTCTTGTACTAAGACGTGTGCTTGTCTGAGGCTTTCTCGCTTCAGCGGCCACTGCTCGATCCATATTGGCTGCGATGATAACCATGTCAATGGGATCGGGAAAGCCCAAGGAGTGACCGCCAATAAAAATGGTCTCTTGTGATCAGGCGTGCCCCGATCTGACTTAGTACGTCTCGGCCAACAAGGGCCTGTACGTTTGTAGGCAATGGCATGATGGTGATGAATAGAGTGCATGTACGGTTATCAAGGGTAAGACGAATCTTTTGTGTTCTTCGTTTTACATGGGCTGCGCCTCCTACCCATTCAACTCCAGACATCATTTGGGCAGCTGGCCAGTGACGAGGCCACAGCTTCTCATCCACGATAGTGATGTCTGCTCCTGTGTCCAGTAGCGCTGTAAGGTGACACTGGTCCTGCTGATGTTCTAATAATATTGGTGCTTTGGGGCGTTCATCCATTGGGACGCATAATAAGGCCATTTGTCCTGTAGAGCCAAACGCTGCTGTTCGGCGGGGAACTGTCGGAGACAGCTGCTGCATCAGTTAATTGTCGTGTCAGGACTAGATGGGCAATTCGAGTCCCTTTTGGAATTATCATAGGTGGTGTCCAAGTAATAGCTACAATACAAATTTCTCCAGTATAGTCAGTCTATTACTCCTGGCAAGACAAACAAACCCTTAAGTCCAGCAGATGATCGTCCTAATAAAAGGGCTCCACATGGTTTTTCTTGATATTTCACTGGATCGGTGATACCCGTAGGGATCTTTTGGGGCTTGATGTCACTGTGAGTCACATCTACTGCGGTTGCCAGGTCCAGCCCGAGGCTTCCCCTGGTTGCTGGTTGGAGGGAGGTGGGTGGCTGGAGTTGTTGTTGAAGGGAAGTGGAAATTGGCTGGTTGTCGAAGGGAGGTACGGATGGCTGGTTGCTGAAAGGAAGTGCGGGTGGATGATTGCTGGAGGTAGGTGGGGGTAGCTGATTGTTGGGAATGGAAGTGGCTGGTTGCTGGAGGGGAGTGGAAGTGGCTGGTTGCTGTTGTTCGAAGGGGTCCACACTAGAGCCGCAGTTGGGGTCTTTGCGCCGCAGCTCCTCGCGCTCCTTGATCCGTTTCCCTGGTATCTGCAGACTTCGGTGGCATGAGTGTTCGTATTACAGTGTTGACACCAGACTGTGGCTTTGTGACAATGCCTTCGAAGATGTCCAGTGTGTCCACAGCGAAAACATTTGTCGATTGATCGTTGCGGCTGTCTGGTGTCAGCAGGATGTAACGGGGCTAAGGCTGCAAAGGCTTGGTGCTGGATTGTGAGAGCTTGCTGGTGCTGGATTGCAAGAGCTTGCTGGTGGGCTTGCTTTTGGGCTAAAAAGGCTTGTTGTTGGGCTGCAAGAGCTTGCTGCTGGGCTTGCACCATACCTTTCCCTACATCTTGTATTGCCTCAATTAACATTGCCTGAGTCCCTACTGGTACTCTAGATAACCGTTCCAGCATCTCCTCAATTGATGCTTCCGATGGTATGGAGGAAATTATATTTTTCGTGGGGGTATTGCTATTCTCTAGGATACACTGATGGAGCAATGTAATTTTCATTTGATCTGGTACACAAGCCTGATTGATGGCATCAGTGAGTTTATCTACAAACTGTGAGAACAGCTCATCTCTGCCTTGCTTAATTGACATATAAGATGGGACAACTGGTGTAGTTCTAACTTTACTCATAGCTTCCCTCACAAATCTCATGAACTCTCTTATTATATGTGGGCCTAATCTTGCTTGTGCCTCAAAATTAACATATTGTCCACAACCCATAAGCTGATTCACTGTTACCCCATACAGGGGGTCATTTTGTTCTCTAGGAATGTCTACGAATCTGTGACATAATGTTTGCCAGTGGGCTTGCCATAACAGTAAAGGTGATTGAGTCATGATCATTCTCCTAATTCCTTTTATGTCCTCTGGGAGCAACAGTCCTGAGCCCCAGATATAACTTATCATTTGCTTGACTGGTTCACCATGCAACTCTCATTCATTTACGGTAGCTCTTAATTGTGTTAGCAATTTCCAATTTAAAGAGTGATACTCCACCTCCACATTTCCCTGATTAGCTTTTGTATATATGATCGGGAAAACTTGTGGCAGGGTATCTAAAACTGAGGATAAATCATAATCTTTATTATTAAGGGCCTCCTCATGCATTTGCGACCAATTAATCCTTAAGATGTGGCAAAGCTGTGCAGGAGGCTTTTGTTTCTGAGAAACGGCTGCTTGCAGCAGTGGGGGGGGGGGAGCCGGCTGGTCGGAAGAGGGGGGGGTGCTGCGGGCCGGAAATGTCCCCTTTGGATGACGTACGGCGTGGGGGTGGGGCCGAAGGCGGGGCCCGCTGGGGATCGGGACCAGCCCTGGAGCCACCCTCGCCGGATGACGCGGGACATAGCGTTTCCGGATTCTGGTTCAGTTCGCTTCTGGCGCCGGAAGCGGTCACTTCCGTCTCGTCCCTACCTCCCGAGCCACGTGGCTCAAGATGGCCGGCATAAGCAACATCAGAGGGAGGTGGGGGAGGAAGGGGAGGGGGGTAGCGGGTTGCGTCGGAACTTCACTGGAAATTTTGAGCAAGCTGTACAACTATTTCGTCTCCCGTTGGGGGACAGGGATCGTAATCAACCCCTAACTGATGCAAATCTGGTATTGGCTGCCCTTTTAAGGTTGCCGAAGCTACAGTGGCGATTTTCCTCTCTGTCTGATAACGCTGCAAGCACGTAATCCCTGTATGCCACGGTTTCATTAACTTACGAGCTGTCTTATCCTCTTCTATAACCTTATACCACAAAATATCTCCTAAGCTTTTCCATTTTTTCTCATCAAATAAGTTAACAGGGTCAGTAAGAACCTGATATGTGCGGGCTAAGTCTTTCACGGCACGTTTCCTTAAGAAACTAATAAAACAGTCTAGGGCTACTTCATTCTCCATTTTTTGCGCGCTTAACTATCCCTTTATTATTTTGGTGCAGCCTTAATCCGAGCCTTTTGCGGGCTTTTTGTACGAGCCTTTTGTGGGCTTTTGCAACTTTTTTACGACTGAAAACCGGTAGCCCTTCTCCAGCGGCGAACGAACTCGTTCATTTCTCGTTTAGTTACGATTCGCCTCCCTACGCCTGCGTCAAGAGGAATTTATTGCCCTCCGAAACGTTGCTTTTTCGGTGCTTTCCTGGAGCCCCCCCTTCCCAGCCAAGTTATTTATCTCAGTGGTTTTACCTGCCAAACTGTGATTGGTGCTATCGATGGTTCGGTCCTCCACAAGGCTTCCCTGGTGAAAATCGGTCTTCCGTGGAGTGTGCCTGTTGATTTCAGAACTTTTCAAACTTTTTTCAAAACTCTTCAGACTTTTTGATTTTTCCTTTCCGCCGTTCGGGCGCCAGTTTTTGGGAAACGACGAGGAAAACTCGTGCAACCAATATGGTTGATAAACAAGCTTTGACTTTATTGCGCAGTAACTTTCACTTATATAGTGTTTCTGTGACCACACCCCCGCCACCATACCACAACATAACGTTTTATTGGACACCCGGCGTGTTTACCTGTAGCACAGCGAATCCCTGGTGCAGGTAGCACAGAGTTATGGGCCGATCTAATTATAGAATCATAGAATCATAGAATAGGCTGGGTTGGAAGGGACCTCAGAGATCATCGAGTCCAACCCTTGAACAACTACCGCCACAGTCACTAGACTATGGCACTGAGTGCCATATCGAGTCGCTTTTTAAATGTCTCCAGGGACGAAGAGTCCACCACCTCCCCAGGCAGCCCGTTCCAATGTCTGATCACCCTTTCCGTGAAAAAATTCTTTCTAATATCCAATCTGAACTTCCCCCGGCACAATTTAAGACCATGCCCTCTTGTCTTACTGAGAGTTGCCTGGGAAAAGAGACCAACCCCCGCCTGGCTCCATCCTCCTTTCAGGTAGTTGTAGAGAGCTAATTGTAATTGGCCCCTCAAACATGGGGTTGGGCACGGCAAAGGGGTCCCACCCCCTATCTCTTCGGGAACATTCTCCAACATTCTCCAACAGCCCTCCTTTTAATTTTTAAAGGAGTGGTCCTAACACACGAGGCTTTTTGCCTTGGTAACTCCCTGGATGGGCTTTTGTCAACATCATAATTTGACAGGTCCTCCAGTTCCAGTGCCCCATATATATTATGCAGGGGCACCTGGGAAGGTGGGGGAGGATGGGAAGGTATTTTTCTGCCTCACTGAGGTGGGACCTGTTTCTATTCACCCCCATCACTTTGGTCCCCTCCTTCTGCCTGGTGACTAGAGGGCAGGGGATCCTCTGCTTCTTGTGGCACCTCCACCTGCTGCTTTTGCCTCAAGGCTGGCAGGTTGTGGCTCCACCAAACTATCTCCCTTTCACATTCCCAAATACTCCTCAACCTCTCCACCCCCTCTTTCAGTCCTACCACCAGGCTGAGCAGGTGATTCACCTGGTCGCAGGATACAGAGGTACTGTGACTGCTTTCCTCTGCTGTGAGTGACAGACTCAGACATTCTGTGTAGCCTGACAACTGGACAGCCATGTGTTGCTGGGGGAGTTCAGTCTGATTTGCCACAGTTTTCTTGGACATGGCTTTGGCATTAGTGGATACCATAGCTAAGCTGTCTTCTGAGAGGGAAAAGACTGCAGCTGACCTCACCTCCTGTGGTCAGTCTGGTCTCTGCCCCTGCTGAGTCAGAGCTGTCCCCTATTCATCACTGCAGCATTATCCTGAAAAACACTCAGAACACTGTTAGTTTATGCAACAATTCACATAATACCAATTAATGCGGGGCTTGAATCCACAACCCCCAGAATTCCATGACCATTCGTCCACCTAGTTGGGTAAAAATTAGGTATTCACACCCAGTGTTAGATTCCCTTGAAGTACACTTTGTACTTATCCATCTTCCATCATCACCCACCAAGTATGTTTAGGCCTTTGAGCAAAAAATAACCCCACAAATAGGTTTACCTTTGCCCGAAGAAAGAAAAACCCAAACTGTTTTCCCTAGCAGATTCCTTTCATGCACCAGTCACTTTGTCCCCATCTACTGTATGTAGAAGGTCTGACTGAGAAGGGCGAGCTCAGCTGTTGTAACTCCAAGTGTTAACTAGCCAGGTGGCTTGTGCCAAGTACATGCCCCAGCTTTTAAAGGTTTCACCACCCATTGCCTTCAGGGTAGTTTTTAAGAGTCCATTGTACCTTTCAGTTTTCCCTGAGGCTGGTGCATGATAGGGGTATACCCACTCTATACCATGTTCTTTGGCCCAGTTACTTATAAGACTGTTTTTAAATGAGTTCCATTATCTGACTCAATTCTTTCTGGCATTGTCGTGGTTTAGCAGTTTGGGCAGAC